>NC_143436.1:143681162-143982662 GCF_987193195.1 Phasianus colchicus | reverse complement strand
TTTTAGTTTATCAGCTTTAGCTTTATTCAGCTTTTAGCTTTATTCAGCTTTATCCCCTCTAATAAATTTTCTGCCTCAACTCCTGAGATTCATGGCTTGGAAAGAGTTATGGGATCTGACCGCATGGCCCGAAATAAAAAAAGTAGGTTACTGAGCAGTAGTACTGTGTCACTCGGTTCTTAGCTGTGAGCACAGCTCTACTGAAAGGCTTCTCCCTTTTCTTGGCACAAGGTCACACTGCATTGCTGGTTGTAGTCAGAATTACCAGGCAAAAGTCACTTCCATCTGCTCGAAAGGGAAGCGCAGTTGCACTGCAGTGTGAGTTAGGACTGGGCATGCACTCTGTTTCTGAGCACTCGTGCAAAGTTCCCATACACTGCCTAATATGCACGTGTGTGTGTATGTATATATATGCCTAGAGCACTGCTGTACGCCCTTATGATATTTGAGCCCACAGGGTACATGCATCCAAATGCAGAAAACCAATGGGTTAGGTTTTCTTGGGCAGAGCAGGCAAGGAGTGCAGAGCTGAGTTCCTTTGTTAGTCAGCAGGAAGCAGCCACGTTAGGGTTAGGGCAGTGGAGCAGTGCCATTACCTGTTGTGGTGCAGGGTGCTGGGAGGCTCCCGCAGGCCGATGCCTGCTCCAGAGGTTTTTATACTGCCGCGCACCTGGAAGCAGCCACGCTGCCCGCCAGGGCTGGTGGGTTATTTACAGCAACATGACCAGGCAGCGTGCGAAGGGCTCGCTGCCCCGTGCTCAGATCTTTTCCACTTGCGGCACGAAACAAAAATGCTCCTGAACCTCATAGTCCCGAGTGCTGCAGCCTCAGAAGCAGAACTCTGGGGCTTTTCCAGCCTCTCATTTTCCAGGCTGACTGTGCCCTGTTAGGATCTCCAGTCTTGACCCAAGGGAGCAGCTGCGTGCGGGGGGGAGGCACAGCCCAAGCGTGGAGGAAAGTGAGGGGTCGGAGGCGGCTGCGAGGGAAGGTCAGGGCCTGGCGGCCTCCCTGCAACAATTCCTGCAGCCAGGAATCGGGAACAGCAGCGATTTGCACAGGCAGTGCCTGCTAGCAGCGATGGGAGCTGTACTCCCTCAGGGAGCTCTTGTTGCTCTGCAGCACTAACAGGAGTTATAGACGTCAGACATACACCAGATGTGGGTTTCTTGCACACGTTAAGAATCGAGCAGTTGTGTGCATTTTCTGTGGCTGCCTTTCTGTTATCTGTCCCACCCCCCACCCCACCCCCCCCGCCCCGAAAGGATTTTTAAGGAAAAAAAAATCAGAGTAAAAATGTTCAAAAGGAGCTGTGAAAGCCAAAGGGACGGAAGGCAGCTGCAGGATGGAGCGAGAGAGGAGGGCAGCAATGCATATTTGGCTCAGCGTGTAAGGATGGGCACCTTTTGGGGGAACAGCCTGTGAATTTGGGTCTCATTCTCCCATGTAGGGACCTGAGATGAGCCCTTTGGGGCTGTGCATTTCCCACCTCAGCCACAGGAAGGCTCCAACAGTTGCACTGAGTGCGGGAGATGCCTGGATGCTTGCACCAAGGCACCCTGATCTCCTTTCTCTGGAATACTGAAAAGAATATATCTATTTATTTATTTATGGATCGAAGAGACAGAGCATTAACTTAACTAAACTATGTCTTAAATACTGCGCCTGGTCCTTGAGCACTACACAGCCCCCCTCCATTTCCCCTCACTGTGGCCCTGAGCTAGGTGAGAAGCTGACAGCAGAAAGAAGGCAGGTATGTCACTGTTGGAGTGACTGTCATCACTGTTGGAGTGACTCTCGTCCCTGTTGAGCTGGGTTTTTGTTGTTGTTTTTTTATGACATGATCTTTCAAGCAGGCATGTTCCTGGCTCTCGTACCAATGTTCTGCCATCCACAGATGGATGTAGCTCAGGCCAGTACTGCTGCCAGTGCTCTGCCTTCAGCTTTGGCACTGGGATTAGTGCTGAGCACAGGCACTGCACTTTTCAAATCAAACTGAAGGAAAAGGCACGCTCCTTGTTCTGTCTTGTGAGGGCAGTTGAAAAGCAGCTTTAGGATCAGTGGTACAGCATGGTTAGAAATAATTTAGGTGTGGCTTCACTTCTTGCTTATAAGTTATGCAAGTAGCAACACTAGATGCTTGAAATACAGGCGTTGTTCAAATATACTTTTTTGATTATTTCTACAAATGCTTCTACAAGTGCTGCAGTCTTTCTCCAAGCACCTTTTGTTCAGTGCTGCAAATGAGCCTCATCTGGTCATCTTCATGGCCCTCCTCTGGACTCAGTCCAATAGCTCTGCATCCCTCCTGTGCTGGGAGCCCCATCCCTGGGTACAGTACTTCAGGTGGATCTTAAATGGGCAGAGTAGAGGAGAAGTGTGGCTTAAGGTTCATTTGCTTGTTTGAGTTCTATTTATGTGAAGCCCTGCTGGTTGTGTGGGTCTTTTCCCTTTGCTGTGCTTTCAGACTGCCAGCAGTGTAGGCAGTTTCCTTCTGCTTGTCAAGGAGATTGGTCACAAACTGCCAGGGCGTTGCAGGGATGTTACCAGCTGCCACCTGGAGCAGGGCTTGGCACTGAGGAGCAGCAGTGCTGGTGGGAGCTGATGAAGGCTTCCTGTGGAAAGGGAAAAGGATTTAAAATGTCATAGAATCATAGAACGGTTTGGGTTGGAAGGGACCTTTAAGACCCCTTAGTTCCAACCCCCTGCTATAGGCAGGGACACTTCCCTCCAGACCAGGTTGCTCAAAGCTCCATCCAGCCTGGCCTTGAATGCTTCCAGGGAGGGGGCATGCCTTTCTGGGCAACCTGTTCCAGTGTCTCACCACCCTCACAGTAAAGAATTTCTTCCTAACAATGTCCTGTGAAAGGGTCATCAACCTTGTAGTTTAGCATCCTGCATTTAATATCATGGCCTGTGAATTTTCACAAACTTTTGCAAAGGTACACGCTAAAGATCCTTAAAGAAATTGAACTTTGGTGGGATGAGAAAAGAGTTATCTTTTGGTTTGATAATTTGTTAACAATGAGGAAGCAGTAAGTTGGCAAGTGTGCAGTACATCATGGGGAGCGGTGCTGCTGAGAGTGCCCAGGAGATGTGCGAAGGAGATGGCATGGTGATGATGTAATGTAATTATTTAGGATAGTGAAATTAAAAGTAAGCTGAAGAATTGCAAAGGGATCTCTGATACATTGTGAGAGGTGCGAAAATGATAAATCAGGCTCTGTGCTGACAGGCACAGCATAATGCATACGGACAGGCTTGAGCTTGGTGTCACTTAGGAAAGAGATATTAGTGGCACTGGCAACTGCTATACTGCTTTCCAAAGTATATCAGTAGTCAAAAAGATAAGGGAGCTGTTGGGTTCTTATAAGGAGGGGAAAAAAAGATTAAAAAAAAATATTGGGAAAAAAAAACAAAAAACAAAAAAACCCACCATCATTGCAGTGCTACTGTAGGAATCCAGATTCTTGCTCCCTTTGAGGGTTTGCTGGTGGTCCTTCATAGAATCATAGAATTATAGAATGACCTGGGTTGAAAAGGACCACAAAGATCATCTAGTTTCAACCCCCCTGCTGTGTGCAGGGTCACCAACCACCAGACCAGGCTGCCCAGAGCCACATCCAGCCTGGCCTTGAATGCCTCCAGGGATGGGGCATCCACAACCTCCTTGGGCAACCTGTTCCAGTGCGTCACCACCCTCTGTAAGAAGAACTTCCTCCTAATATCTAACCTAAATCTCCCCTGTCTCAGTTTTCCCCTTGTCCTATCACTATCCACCCTCGTAAACAGGCATTCCCCCTCCTGTTTATATGCTCCCTTCAAGGCCACACTGGAAGGCCACAATGAGGTCTCCCTGGAGTCTTCTCTTCTCCAAGTTATGCTGGGCAATGGCTGAACTACTGAAGAAGAACGGCAGACACCATCCCAAAAACAGATTCTCATCTTTTTTGCTGTAGGCACCTGCTGAGTTCTTCTGGAGATGGGAAGCATGTCTTTATTCTCCAAATTGAAGGGCCTCCTTAGCTGCTGACAAGCAGCCAACTGCCAGCTGAAGCTCACTCCAGGTTAACATCCTCAGAGGGCCACACTCCCTATTCCCATGGCAGTGGGATGAGCCCTCAGCACCCAGCTGTACCAGTGGCCTTCCAAATCAGCAGCAGTCACAGGAGCAGCATGGAGGGAATCCTTAAAGTAACCCTGGTATTTTTATTATGTTTTTAGAATGAAAAAAAAACCTTATCCTTGACACAGGCCTTCCATTGAGCACCTAACTGAAGGGGGTGCATTCCTTAGTGACAAGGGTATGGCTTCTTCAAAGGCTATTGATATTTTGACACCAGCTTCTGTAAGTCTCTCCTATCATGGCAAAGGCCCGTTAAATGCATCGTAGCAATTTAATTTGGTAGAACACTGATGTTAAGGAGTTGGCTGGAGAGGGAAGGTGGTGGTGAGTATGTGGGGAGGGAGGTCAAATACCTGGTACAGCTGGGTGTGCAGAGTGCAGTGGGCTGCGTGAAGTTTCTGGTGAACCAGATCATTCAAGTTTGTATTGGCACTATTGACAGCGGAGAAAAGAAAGATGCCTGTGGCGCTTGTTGCAGCTGATGATGTCCTATTTACTGTGTAAAGCCACATACTCATGCTTCTCTCAGCAATGAGTTATGGTGATGTCTCCAGTTCTTGCCTAGGCAATTTTACAAAAGTCGAAGCTGTTTGCACTTCCTCATTGATCTCAGTTCTCTATCACGCTCCCTCTGTATTTATTGGGGTGGCCCTGTCCCTCACAGGACATCTTTCTCCCCCAGGGTCACCTTCTTCTCATTGTTTGTTCTCCTCTTTGCCTGAAGATACACCACTCCCTGGGGAGGAAGTCTGGAGCTGGACTGCCTGTTGCAATTTTTAAGTGAAGAATTCTACCCCTTCACCAAGGAGCTCTCAGCCCTGCTGCGGGCAGAGTACTGCCTTACTTTCTTGGTCTCCTCTGCCATTTCTCAGCTGGTGTCTCAGAAAAAGACCCAATGCCATCTGCTATTTTTTCCTTATGGCAAGGGAAGAGATCATGAACTAATTCCACAGAGCTTTTTATAGAACAAAGATTGCGATGGTCTTAATTTACTGAACTGGAAGTTTTACAGCAGGGCTGATTTATTTGATCTGTTTGGGGCTGGTTACTATATACATAGATGAGGAACCAAATAGAGCTAGTTACATTAAGGGTGAACACACCATTCACAGCACTATAGGCTTTGGTCAACTGCAGCCAACACCACATGGAGATGAAGCTGGCAGGGTGTTTTAACAATCTTTGTTTGGCATGGGATGCACGGTTATATTCTGTTGTAATAGTATTTGCCTGAGATTAAATTAAGCAAGTCCTTATTCAGTAGAAGTTACTGAAGTCAGGGAGTTTTGCTGTGGTAAGAGCTCATGGAATTGTTCATTAGTGGAACCCAACCAAGATGCTCATTGCCTAACTGTTACTTGTGAAAAATGTGGGGTTTCCTTGAAAGGAAGGCAAAAATGGATTTGAAGTAGTTTCAGTACAACAACTAATGAGTAGCTCAAGCAACATTGTAATTAAGCAATTAGTTCTGCAACAAGAGTTAAGTTTAGAAGTTATGTTTTCTGCATACTAGTAGGAGTAACTTGGCCTTATTAAAAAGCAAATCAGATGGAAGGAGCTCTATTGACTTGACAGCCACCTGAGTGCAGTGTTTTTTAACAAACCCAGCCTTGGATGAGCTTGACTACAAATTCCAAGAGCAATAGAAGATCTCTTTCCATAAATACTGTGCATTGAAATAAAAAATCAACTGGAAGTCAGTCAGATCAGCTCTGTGCCTGAGTTAGTCCTCCAGCCTGATGATGGTATTGATACTGAAGTGATAATGTTGTACTGTGACTGTGAGGTAAAATATTGTGTAATTTAGAGTCAGTGTGACTTTTGCCTTGAACTCAAGGAATGTAAGACCTCAGACACAGCTGTAAGATGGTTCTTGTGTATCTGGTATTTTGTTTTACTTGTTGTTTTGCTTTGCTGGTTGTTTTTGTTGTTTTTCACTTGTACATGGGCCTCCAAAAGTCATAGAGTCATAGAATGGCTTCGGTTGGAAGGGACCTCAAAGATCATCTATTTCCATCTCCTCTGCCACAGACAGTGTTGTCAGCCACTAAATCAGGCACTAGACCAAGTTGCCCAGGGTCCCATCTAAACTGGCCTTGAAGACCTCCAGTGATGAGGCATCCACAGTATCTCCGGGCAACCTATGCCAGTACCTCGCCAACATCTTAGTTAATTTTTTTCCTGATTTCTAATCTAAATCTCCTTTCTTTTCATTTTAAACTGTTCCCCCTTCTCCTGTCACTATTGACCCCTGTAAAAATTGAATTTCCTTCGTGTTTACAAGCTTCCTTTAAGTCTTGAAAGGCCTGAACTGTCTCTTCTCAAGACTGAGCAAGCCCAGCTCCCACAGCCTGTCTTCACTGGGGAGGTGCTCCAACCCTCTGATAATCCTCGTGGCCTTCTCTGGACCCACTCCAACAACTCTATGTCATTCTTGTGCTGGGGGCCCCAGGCCCTGATGCAGTTCTCCAGTTGGAGCCTCACAAGGGCAGAGTGGAGGGAAGGAGAACCCTCCCTCTCCCTGCTGGCTACCTCTCTTTTGATTTATCCCAGGATATAGTTGGCCTTCTATGCTGCAAGCGTGCATTTGTGGCTCATTTCCAACTTTTTGTCTTCCAGAACCCCCAAGTTCTTCTCCACAGGGCTGCTCTCAAGATGTTTTTCTCTCTGTTTGTACACATACCTGTGATTGCCTCAACCCAAGTGGAAGACCTTGCACTTAGGCTCATGTGAGCTCACTTTTCAAACTTGTTCAGGCCCCTTGGGACGGCATCCCCTCCTTGTATAGCATCAAGTGCATCATTCAGCTTAGAGTCATCAGCAAATTTGCATAGGATGCACTCAGTCCCATTGTCTAGGTCATTGATAAAGATGTTGAAGAGCCCTGTTCACAAGATGGATCTCTGTAAGACACCACTCATGACCAGTCTCCACCTGAACGTAGAGCCATTTACCACAACTGTCTGGCTGTGGCCATCCAACCATCTCCTTATGCACTGAATAGTCCATTCTTTGAACCTGTATCTCTCTGATTTGGATGTAAGGATGTGGTGTGGGACCATGTCAAAGGTCTTGCAGAAGTCCAGGGAGATTGTATCATTTGCCCTTCCTTTGTCCACCAGTGCTGCCACTCCATCATAGAAGGCCACCAGATTGGTCAGGCACAATGTCATGAAACAGTGCTGGCTGTCTCAGATAAGCTGCTCATCCCTCATGTGCCTGAACAACTCTTCCAGGAGGATCTGTTCCATGATCTCCCCAGGCACATACATGAGACTCAACAACCTGTAGTTTCCCAGGTCTGCCCTTCTCCCTTTTCTAAAAGTGGGAGTGATGTTTCCATTTTACCAGTCCCTGGGAACTACTCTGGGCAGCTGCAACTTCACAAATATGATGGAGAGTGTCTTGGCAATCACATCATCCATCCCTCTCAGGACCCCGGGATGTTTTCTATTTTATTGTATCGGCCTGTGATGTCAGAATTATATGTTGGTATGGCAGTAAAAATTGAACCTTCCCATCAGTATTCCATTCAGTTGTGTTGCTGTGTGACAGACGGAGCAGAGGGGCAGTCTGACAGAACGGCGTCTGACATTCCTCAGCTCCATTCCTCCACATAGAAAAAAAATTGCACCCATTAACATTCACTGATGCTTTCTGAATGTTTATGGAGACCAAACAGTGGATGTGAGTACAGTGCAGTGGTGGGTGGTGCATTTCAGCAGTAGAGGCAGCAACAGCGGGTCACCTCCGCTAGTGCAGATTTTTATGAATGCAGCATGCAGGCTTCTGTTAACCACTGGTGAAAATGCACAGCAGTGGTGGTGACTGTGATGAAAAGGAGTGTTTTGTAGCTGGGAATTTGCTCTATCAAACAGTGTTACTGTGCTCTTTGTATCTGTTGAGGTTTTCATGGAAATAAATAGCAGGGGACTAAGACAGATGTTGTGAAGCACCAATTGGGCTATGTTGCCTTTTGGGGACATACAGCAAGGTCTGAGTGTTTGAAAGGAAGGGAGAGTTTGGGCATGGTTTCTATCAGTGGGAACCCTTAATCTGGGTGAGTTTCCTTGGCTTGCCCTGTTGCAGTGTGTGCAGGTGTGAGGTGAGAAGTCCCAGTAGCACAGCTTCAGGAGTACATTGGGATTGGCAGAGCTGTTGCTGTCCCTGCAGTAATGCTGTTTTTTCTGGCCTGGAGAATACAGAATTACGTTATCTGGAGAGTACCAGTAATGCTTAAAGCTGTGAAAGATTTGCCTGGCAGCTTTTGTAAGGTTATTCAGAGACATTATTTTGACATGGCTATTGCCACAGGATTAGAGCTGCTTCCCACCAGCAGTGCCATATAGAAGAGGGAATCACTTCCTTCATTTTAGGCCCAGCAAATTGTTTGCCTGCTCAGCCCCAGAGAAGGCAGTCCAAGGCAGGTAGAGATGATGGTGAAGGGTATTATTTTTTTCATCCACTCATCCTTCATATAAATCACTCAGTAGATTGGCATTCAGACAAAAAGCAATGGCATTTAACTATTCAACATAAGCCATTGGTCAAATACTGAAATGTGTTACTAGAATGGCAAGCAACCCTCTTAAGCTATTTTATATGGAAACAGTCATTGCAGATGCTGTATCATAAATGGAAGGAAGGAAGGAAGGAAGGAAGGAAGGAAGGAAGGAAGGAGGGAGGGAGGGAGGGAGGGAGGGAGGGAGGGATGGAGGGGGGAAGGGGGAGAAGGAGGAAAGGAGGGACGGGAATGGAGGAGAAAGGAAGGAAGGAGAGGGAAAGGGAGGGGAGGGGAGGGGGGGGGAGGGGAGGGAAAGAAATTGGACTAGGTAACTACTAAGGGTCCCTTCCAACTCAAGTGATTCTATGATTCATTAACTACTGAGGATTCATGTAGCACTGATGCAGGCTGAGGAGGCTCTGCCTTTTTCAGTGCATCTTCCTGTGGTCAGCAGTAAGCTGCCCACTGGCAGATGCTGAAGCTTCCCCAGCACCTTGTCTGGCCTCTATATGATGCTCTCATTTCCTAAGCCTGTACTGAAGAGTCACCAACATAACTTCTAGGGGAGGCATCCTTTAAACAATCCGACCATAGCTGCTGAAATTTTCTGAAACACCAAATTAAGGAATTTCTTTCTGAAGGAGTTGCTTCTTCTTTCTTCTCCAAGGTGGTGATAAATTGTGGTTTGGTTTAAATGAACCAAGTGCAAAGAGAAAAACAATCTGCTGTCCCAGAAATCCTGAGCATAAACAGTATGTTTTTGTGCTTGCATCCTCCTAGTTTGAACTAGAACTTCTCTTTTTGTTTGTATTTTTTTGTTTGTTTTTAAATGATGCATCTGAGTTCTTATGTCATAATGTCCTTTGACATAAATGCCATGTTGCAGCTGAAAGTGGCAGAATTTATTCCTTTTAGTTAATTGATTATTTTAGCGATACAGAAGATAGGTTCACTTTTATCTGCAAATAGGAAAATACTTCCCACGTCCATTGCCTGTCACAGTGCAAAGTGTTAATTGAAAGCTTCCATTTTTGAAGCAGCTGGGATAGGGCCCAAGGTTCTCAGGTAACAGGTTTCTCCACACTGGTCCCAGCTCAGTTGTTGTCTTTACAACCCCATATTGCTCAAATGGTTGTGCCTGGATCTGTCAATGGAAAGTTTTCATCACCTCAGCACTGAGATCGCCTTTTATCCCTTTGCCAGACACGAAACAGCAACACAGCATTAAGGGCTTTGTTGGAGTGAATTTGTTATCCTCTCACCTGCTTGGTGAGATAAAATAAGGGATCAGAGCTGTGTGAGCTACTATCACAATGGAAAGACATGCTCATAAGCAAGAGTATGTATGAGTGCTTATATGCACAGAAAATCGTGTGTATTTGCCAAGTAAATCTCACTGGAAAGTTGCTGAAGACATACTGTGAATAACAGTAAACTAGGGTGAGCCATTCCTGCTCTCCCTTCTCATCCAGGGTTGACTCCTGTTATTTTTACATCCTCTGTTTCTTTTGTCACAGTGTTAATAAAGCCACTTTAACAAGATCACTAGGTTTAAACAAAACAAATAAATAAATGGAAAATTGAATTTTCAATACCAGCTACCAGTACGCTTTTTTAAAGTAGACAGTGGTGTAAATGGCACAAAATCGGCATGGAGAGACAGTCAAGCCACCCCAGACAGCAGGCACGACAAAAGACTTCCGCATGAAACCAGCACACTGCTGCAGGATAAACCTGCCCTTCCCACCCCAAAGACATTCAGGCTGCTCTGATGCTGAGCATGCTGACCCACAGCCTTCTCAGCAGTGGCTGGGATCCTGTTGGGGCACCCAGCATACCCTTGCTGCTGTATTTCAGCCACTTATTCCTGCCAGAAGAGGAGACTGAATTCCAGCTGATAACACTGGCATTCAGGTAAAACCAATGAACATAGAAATAATTCCTCTCTCTAGAATCAGGATTGTGAAACATTCCTCAGTCTAGCACCATAACTGCCACCCTGTGCAGATGTCTCACTTATCCTGGAGTACCAAATAGCATCAAGGAGCCTATGCTAAGGAAGTGTCTCTATACTGCCTTTCTCTTATCTTCCAAACTGGTTGTCCAGTTTTCAGGCTGATTATTATTTTTAAGTCAGTTTTTTATAGTCTGCCCTGATGTAACCAACGCCCTTGTATGAAGAGGCTCAAGCATCCCTTGTGGGCTAGAGGTGGGTGTCAGAGCACGTGTTCAACCAGGCAGCCAGGGAGAAGTATGAAATAAAGCAAAGGTTAGGCTTAAAAATAGGTCTTCAAATGTGCAATAGCTGGGAAAGCATTTCTTTAGGAAACCCTGTGGTCTTGTATTCAGACAGAAGTATTTGTATTTGTAACTATGGCCTGCACTGATGAGACAGAGACATGTGGAAATGGAGCTACATGGTAGATTTTGCTTAGTGAAATAGGCAGCTTAGAGCACAACTCACAGGATATACATTTTGGATTTAGCTGCCCAAGTGGGACTTAAAATTGCCATTTTTGCTTTAGATTTTTTCTGTCTAGGAGACAGAACCCTTGGGAGAGATTACAAGTAAAAAGAGACAGAAAGTTTTCTCAATCAGTAGGTTAAAAAAGCAATTCTCATTCTTGCAGTCTCCTCTTCTTGGAGAAGCTATCTAGAGAAACTTTGAAAGGCTGAAGAGCTTCAGAAAAATCTGCATAATAAATGTCATTGTTTTTAATTATGACCAGTAAGTTAAGTTGTAGCTGTATTTGTCATTCATGTAACAATATGACAATTACTTAGTGTAATTTCCTAGAAACCACAGCAAATTGGATTGCAGTTGCATGTAGAAAGACATTCTTCCAGCCCAAGGCAGAAGCAACCATTCTTAAACACGACTTAGTCTTCATTTTATTAGGGTCTACAATAAACAGTGGGTTACAGGTGCAAGAGTCAGATCAGATTTGGAAAGTCTTGTACAGCCTCTTGTTGAAGCTCTACATTAGAAGATCACTCAATGGTAACACAGTAATTAAGGGCGTTCAAAATCTAATTAAAGTCAATAAAATTAAATTGAAAAATACGTGTTAGTACTTTGCTGAATGACAGCTACAGATGTGTTTGAGCATAGGGCAGCTTGCCACCTTATCATGTCACTAGCCTCGATATCTAGCACTGCTAGATCCAAAAGGCAAGTGGCAAGTATTTCCAACACCTAATAAGCCAACAAGTTTCACAGGGGATGGTAAGTGTTGAGTGTTGAGTGTCCTCTGAGTTGAACAGTGCTTCTTGGCAGTATTATATAGAAAATATTCATTTAAACAGAACAAATTATGTGGATAGATAGATACACTATTCTATTCACATTTCCCACTGTGTTTCAAAACTGCAATCTATTTCTAAACTAAAAAGTGTATATGTTGCCTACTATTGTAGACATCTATGCTGTCAGAAGACTGCATGGCAGGAAACATTGGCAAGTTGTGTTTTTTTTCAAACTGCAGCTCTGAAGACCGGACAAGAATGTGCTCACTCTTCAGTCTTGGAAGGAGACTCTGCAAACAGTGCTATATCCAGCAAAGTTTTATAGACTCAGGATTATCTCCAGCATCTGTGCAGGAAACATGAGAAAGGACATTCTCTCTGGTTTAAGATGTTGCTAACGAGGGTAAGGTTGCTCCCATTCCCTCACATCAACTCCCCCAGGCACATTCAGTCTATTTCATCATTTCAAGCCTCCCCCTTCAATAACAAACTGCAAAGCACTCTTTTCTGAAGTCTACAGTCTAAAGCATGGGATGTATTGTAGTGTGCTTGTAAATGTGAAAAAAAAAGACTTCTCTGAGAGCATTCTCTGGCATCTGCTGCAAAGATCCCTTCTCCATATCACTGGTTTGTGTCTTACCTGACCAGAAAAATGTTTCCCTGCTCCTCTACTGGCAGAAGAAATTGGGAACAGTAAGTTCCAGGGTGATGGAATACATTTTCAAAGATCAATGCTGGCACAACTTTAGGAGTATTGCAGCACAGATCTTTTCAGCCACTGTTATCTGGGACCAGAATGGCAAGAGTAGATGACCAGAGTCAACTGGAAGCAGCAAAAAGAACATGAAATCCTTTCAGAGAATACCACTTTCAATTTTTTTTTTTTTTTTTAATGACTGAAAAAACAAATATAACCTCAGTTGAAGGGGACAACTTTCACAAACATACTTCTTAAGTCATAGAGTTCTAAATGTTTACTTCTGCACTGCTCTGAAGACTTGCTCCTGTGCTCAGAAGCTCCTTGAAACAGGTTCTTTGATTTGCTGGTTTTAAATTACCACTAACAAAACATCCAAATTCTTATTTGCTTCTAAGTAATAATTAAGAAACAGCAAAGGAAAAACACATATACAGCAAACTTCGTTGTTTGTAATATCTTTTCATTTAAGCTCACCAAAACTAACATTATTTAGGAGGATGCCTTGCTCGTATTTGCTAATCACTCTTCTTTACTGTAACAGATATCCTGGGTGGCCCAACAAGTTGTAAGCTAATCTTCAGGTTGAGTGCAAAGCAATATCCTGAAAGAAAAATGACTTGGACACATTGTGATCAGCAACTTGAATTACAGCCCTGATACTCCGAGCATCACACAGTTTCATTTAAAAAGCATGACCACATGTTTGCAAACTGACGACTGGTTTTTGATTTCATTGCAGAAGCCAAGTTGGAAATTGTAAAGATAGCATGATAGCAACAGCTTGCCACATCCAGAAGAAGAAAAATCAAAACCTATCTTTTGCGTATGAGAGGAAAATGCTGATGTTTGTGTAATGAAATATAATAATGATATCCAATGTTTATGTTTTTAATAATTTTTCTATTGTGATATATAGTATACATTATAAGGTATTTTATATGTCATGTATATAATACTAATTATAACATTGGTCTGATGGGCTGCTTAAGAAAAGAGTTTTGTACTCATTTCATTGCTCTGATCTCTGAATACAAATGTGGTATTCAGTATTTCCATTAAAGAAACCAATTCCTATATTTTTACTGGACACATTTAAATGATTGGTGACACCTATCTCCAGCTAGGTCCTTTCATTTCAACTTGAGCTCTGTAGAATTGATCAAGACCAATACAGAAACAAAGACAGGACCAGGAGCTGCCCCACCTCATCAGCTCCTGCTGGTGATAGGAAGGATGATGCTAACACAGCCTGGTCTTACCTCCACAGCTAAATTTAGCTCAGGACATGGAATTAAACCAAACAGTGCCCAGCGTATGTTTCTGTGATTCTTTTGCAGATAAGCCAGGCTCAGGCAGGGAGAAACCTGGATGAGTTGTGAGCAAATTAGTGCAAATTTAGCAGCTTTTGCTCAGTGAGCAGCAGATTCAGTCTCTCAGTTCTAGATCTGGCCTGCTAAATCCATCATGGAACATGAGAAAAGAACGTCCACAGATGACTGAGTTTGTTACCAGTGGCTTGGCACTGGAGTTTGAGGGTATGTCAGCAGGCCAGGGCTCATAGCACCAGTCACCACCACATTCAGAACCTTCTCGTAGAGGAGGTTAGGCTCTCCACATCTAGGCCTGCCTCCCCAGTCAGCTCCTGGCCAGTATGTGGTTGCTTGTGATATCGCCCAACTTTCTAACCCTCTCCCCACAGGAGAAGGTTCACACGTGGGCACTTGAGTGTGGGCAAGCAAAAAGCAGGACCATGTGGTGGGAAACAGAGTGAAGAGGAGCAGAAATAAAGCAGGAAGAAAAGGCACATCTTCCCTCTCTTGTTTTCTGCAACTGCCTGTTGCTTCCATTTACCATCCTGTGCTGGCATACAGACTCCAGTCTTGCCAAGAGCCCTGCAGCTGACTCATTTAAATCAATTAAATGGGACACTCATGCACTGGAAATGAACCCTCTGTTTTGAAGGCCCTATTTGTGTTTTGCAGAAATGGTGCAGCAGGCTTTTCTCCAAATGGATTCAGGAGTACATGGATCCAACACATTAATGTACATGGAAAGCAATAGGGATGTTAGGAAGTCATCTCTCTCACCCATTTTTCCCATCATCCCCCTTACTCTGTTGTGTTTTCAGAACACATTCCTTACTTCTTGGCTAAAAAAAGTTCATTGGTGTAATTATGCATTTTTAAACACTTACTTACCTAATCTTGTCTTCTTCCTGCATAGTTGCACCTATACCTCTAAGTGCCTAGTTAGTTATGGCTGTTACTGGATTTCTAGGACAGCAAATAACGCACACTGTCTTTTCTTCTGGACTGCTGGACCAAGAAGACATAATCCGTTCAGAGATGCAGACACAACACCCAACCTTGGTGCCGTGTTTTGACCATGTCAAAAAATTGGATAATGCAGCCACCACAGTCAGTTTTCCCTATTTTGAACAGGGAGTCAATGCTGGAAAGCCCCAGCCAAGAACTAGTCACAATTTAACATAAGCATGCCTAAGAGATGCCCAACTGCACTTCTCACTGCACATAAAATTCAGCATGGCCTCAGCAGATGAGAGCAGACTTTGGCCCTTCTAAGCTTGCTGAATTGGTACCTAAGCAATTTCTTTATTTATGTTCATCTTTCTACTGTCAGTTACTTTTTCTTATTGACTCAAATCTACTGTTGAGTTTCCCAGTGTGGGACCATATCTGTTTGCCTGCTAACACTTAGTACAGTGATCTTTCCATGGTTGACAATATCAGTAATACTTCACATACTCTATTCCCCAGTTGGCTCTGGTTTTAAGTTTTTTCCATTTTTGTCCTCACAAACAATGTCAGAAGGCATTGTGGGCATCAGACTGGATATGAATCAAGAGCTGGAGATGTCCACCACATCATGTATACATGTGAAGAAACCATTCCAACAAAACTTAATAAGACAACTCACTATGCATCATCTACGAACAAAAAGCAGTTAACAGACAAATATGCTATTGTGCTAAGTCACTGGATAGGAAAAATAAATTCACTGATGATATTATACCATAATGGCTATTCCTGCAGTAATTCACAGATGCAGCTGCTATCTCAAGGAAGATTTACGAGTTTCCTGGCCTCTACCTGCACTGGAGCTTGTGCTTAGACAGCGTAAGAAATCTACCTAACTCCAGCTTTGTGCAACAGCTTAGATGAAAACTAGGACTACTTCCACTTCATCCCCTCAGACAAGTTAGTGAGCTCCAGTTTCACTTTTGATAATTGGTAGCCAGAAACGAACATACAGAAACTTTACTAAGCATGTTCGTGAAGCTGTTGCTGTTTACCAACATGCTCTATTGCACACTAGTTTATAGTAGGTTTTGTTGTTTGTTTTTTTAATCCCTCAAATCTTTTCTGGAAAGAGTCCTGGAAACATAAAATGAGGGCTAAAGGCGCCTTCATCTATGCTTCTAAGAGAGCAGATTCAAATGTTAGAAATCATGGATTTTATGCATGGAAATCCTTATTCAACACAAGGTATCACTGTCTAACACTATCATCTAAGTACATGCACTGCTCTTTGAAAAGCTTTTGTGTTTGCAGTCACTTGTTGAGCCCATCCCTTGTGCATTAGTTTGCAAGAAACCTTTTTAATTCTACAGTGAAAACAAAACAAACAAAAAACAGCAGATGAATATGCTCAGGCCACAGTGCATATCGCTACCATAATACCACAGGTATGCATCCCTGTGTATCTCAGATCATCTTGCTTTTTAGCTACTATAGACATCTGAAATAGAAAAGTGGTTTCCCCTTAATCCAGAAAACATTAGGAGAAGTGTCACCATGATGGAGAGGGGCCTTCGTGAACAGTTATCCTTCCCATTTGTTTCAGGAAGTTTGGCAGGGTGTCTTTTCATCTCATGCAGTTGCAGATGTCCTATCAGGATGGGGATTTCCTCTCCTCCTTCAGACCCGGGGAAGGAGGATAGGGAGGTGATAAACCCTCTAAATGCCAGATTTCAATATACAGGCAGCATCATCTTTCTGATTCAACGTAGCCCAGTGTAATGGTACCCATTCATCTTGGAACGGAAACACAATCCTGATAGAATAAAGTTTACTACAAAAACCAAGCTTATTAATTCAATGGTTTCATTTCACTAAACCTGCACCCCAACTTTTAATTCAGCAAAATTCATGGTGCCACAGGTATGACTTATCACTTGGGCGTGTATAGTAGTAAGAATCAAGCAACACGTGGTATGCTGAAGTGATACAAGAGCTTAAAAGCTTGTGGTTGACCTTAATCCCTAGAAGCAAACTCCTTGAGATCTGAAGTGGATATGATCTAATTGTAAGAAATCCCTTCTTCAGTTCAGTATCACCTAGAAAACAGCTGTTTACTAGCTGCAAATTCTGTTAGGGAAGGTCTCCACATTACTTCTCGTTTTATAAGAATGTGGGAATACTTATATTCATCAGAGTGCAGCATTTCAGAAGTTTTCATCTGATTATCTTGCTTTCTTAAACAGCTTTTTCTAAAATCGTTTGACTTCATTGTACAGAAGGGTCTTGAAAGCATTGGGGTTAATCTTCTTCCTTATGCTGATGCACTTAAGATGTATCATACTCCTGGAATAGCCCTGACATCATAGTTAACCTTCCTGTTTCTACATATGTTTAAAAGAAGTTTAGGTTGAAATATGTGTATGCTTATGTGTGCACTTGGAGTCTACACATATATATGCAAGCACAAATATTAAAAATATATGTATGAAACACATATCTATTTAAAATTGTGCAGTGATTTTTGAATGCAGGTGAATATTCAGGCTCAGCTCAGGCAGCCCCAAAACCGATCTAGATTTTTAATTCTGCAGCAGAGACCCAACAGCAGCAGGAAGCACGCAAAATTTAGCTACCTGACCTGGCCAGAGACCATCAGGCCAACTCTCATCTGATTTTTCTCCCCACACCTTAGATCAAAGAGGAAATACTCTGGCATGGTCCTTCCTCAGGAAACTGACACCTGAAGTTAGAAGCATGAGTTAAAGCATTGCCGTAGGCTGCACTGGAGATCAGTCAGAATGGTGCCAGGATGTCGTCTGTGATATCTGTCACAGTGTCAGAGAAGCTAACATCTGATTACAGGAAAAAATGAGGTTTGCAACCAAGGAAAAAGTGAAGGCTGCCTTTCCATCATTATGAGACACATTTGCTCCTGGGAGAAGGGTGGTTTTGTTAACTATACTATAAATAAAATTACTGTGAGATGTGATGTGTTTTCCATTAAATTGAAAGCTGCTTGTGTGGTTTTTGTTTGTTTGTTTGTTTGTTTTTTCATTGTGCAGATATTCTTCCAAAGATCAAGGGATATTGTGCATAGGAAGATTTTGCTACTGAACGAGGAAATTAGACTGTTCGGTACGTATGAAAAAAACTAAAATTATCTTAATCAATATCTGCGACTCACTAAGGTTTGACAACAAAATTTCTCTTACTCCATTTTTTACTGTGTTCATTTGACATATTTTTGGCAAGTTTTTTTCTACTTGCAGTTTTCAGGATTCATGGTGAGCTACGTTACATGAGCTAAAATGGCTGAGTAAAGAATGGCATCAGATTTGCAGACTGGTATTTAGGATCTCCCTGCCTCTGTGGGGATTAAGTTACTGGTGAGTTAGAAAGCCTTCATGGTCAAAAATATCCTGGGGACAGTCCACTTCCCAACTTTCCAAAATAAGCAGCAATGAAACAAAATCTGCTATGGGCACATGCAAACATAGCTGCTTTCTTCACTGTCTAATAGAAGTCTGGGGTCTCTGCCTCGCTGAGAAGTCAGCTGAGCTGCAGTTCCTTCCTTTACCCTGGGAGAAAGTGGGAGATGTTGTGTCTTGTGTTGTGTTCCCATGTGCAACCCAAGGGTGATGGAAGCTATGCTGTCCATTTGGGAATTGTCACCTGTGAGGCTAGGCTGCTCCCACTGCTCCCATCTGCTTCTGTGACAACACAGTGAGCTGATGCAGAAAACAGACTAGGCAGAAAACTAGTCCCATAGGGCAGAAAAAGTCATACTCTACTCTAGCTTTTTGGCCATTTGGTTCCCTGAATTCAGCAAGACTTCCTACAGAAACACCTCAAAGCAACACATTTTAGAAATAGAAATAGAAGAAAGCAGGAATAGGCTCAAATAGCATTCACAGAGGCAGGCAAACTGAAGGGATGATAACCTTGCATTTCCACCTTACAATAGGATACAGGCATCTTGTCTCATCAGGGGCAAAAAAGTCAGAAGAAAAAGGAAACTGAAATTTCAAAGACTTGTTCCACCAACAACTCGTTCTGTCTTGTTCTTCTTGTTCTGTGAGACCTTCACATAAGCACAAAGTCTCACTTAAGTCTTATTGTGATTAGGAAAAATCTTGATAGCTGGGCCACCTGGAAGCCCTGTGAACCAATTTAGGTTCAACATACAGAAGAGAACTTTTTCCAAACACAGAAGAAAGGATAAAGAAAGAAGGGGCAGCTGCTGGACCATTCCTTAAAATTACTTGACAAGCGAAAAGTGCCTGGCTATGGTCCTGACCTAGTGGTAACAACACTTAATGCTGATGTGGACATGATGATGCATGCTCACTCACCAAGGAAAGAAGGATCCAGCCAGGGAACCAGAGATATGGGACACGATCCAGTTGGGCTTCTATGGATACCTCAACTGCCTGGGGGACGCTTAGACATAGCTATGATAGAGGTCATCTTGTGCTCTTGACCTTCCTTCTCTTCTGCAACTGTACTCAGCACTGCTTTGCTTGTCCTTCCTGCAATTTCTTGATCATATTCTGACATCGTTTCAAAATTCACTATTCTACTGGGCCAGGTACCATCAAACTGTGATTTGGGATATTGATGTGGGATACAGTGTAAGAGGCTCCTCTAGACATTACATCTAGGCAATACAAGAAATTAGGGAAGTGGGCCTTGAGGGCACAGAAGAGAGTTGTGCTACATCTAGACTGCTGTTATCTCAAATATAGCCTCAGATATTATTTGACATCAACACTGCAAATTCTTTAGTCTGCCTACCTTCTGTCACAAGGCTGCCTACCAATACTATGTATATTAAGAGTGATCTGAGGAGTATATCTAAAAAAGCATATTCCCCAGTGAACACACAACTTGCAACTTTTGAAAGCTCAAACCTAGGACACAACTACTGTCACATGCAGCCCTGCCAAGATGCAGGCATTTTCTGAGGTTACTTGGAAAACTTGCAGTGCATGAGAGGATGTGCTGTGGTTGCATTCTTGGGATTTGGAATACACATTTTAACTAAGTCACACACTTAGATGCCTTTTGTAAAAGTGGTGTCCCTTGCACAAAGACATCTATTTATATATTACTGACTGATTGATCCCAAAGGACGGGGATACCAGGGAGATATTGGACCTGTGTTTCTTTCCTGTGAACACACATTCAAGCTCATTACACTAAGCACTGTTGGCTAGCTACCTATGGCATCATGGGTTCAGCTTGGGCTTCAGAACCTACCCCACAGATGAACAAAACAACTCAAGCTGAGCTCCATGTCCCATGAAGCATATTGCTGTTTTTATGCTACTAACCTGGAGGTGCTTCTTATGGGTTGATCTGAAATGAGGGTGCTACAGACACAGTTCTGTCTGGTTTTGCAGCACCTCTGCTCCTTCCCTTCTAAATGCTATTTTGATGGAGTTTTCTGCCCTCCAGGGAGTACCCAAAGAATAATTTTCTAAAATGAGCAGCTGACCAGCAAGAGATACAGCAATCCTCAAAGCTGTCATGTGAGATTTTTCAAAGCATTCCAGAGAGGGCACCAAAATCAGCAAGATCACACACTTCCAGGCATGGATTCCTGGTCACTCCACCTGTAACTATTAACACCAGCATTACTTCACAGTGAATGAACTCTACCTTCTCCCCTTGCAACTTCTAGTGCTATTTAAACTCTCAAAATAGGGCATTAATGGTTCAGGGGGAAGTTAATAAATTTCTACAGGCTTCACATCATGAATTAGAAAGCAACAGTTGTATAAGTTTGTTTGTTTGTTTGTTTTTTAAAAATGTTTCTTAAAACTCTAAAAAATTATTTTTATATGTGTGTATGTGTCTGTGGATACACCCATGTCCTGATATTTGAAAATGCACCCCATAAAGCTTTTGGCCAAAAATAAATGGTAGAAATATAAGCATGAAAGGAGGTGTTTGTTTTGTTGTTGTTGTTGTTTTATTTTCCTTTTCTGCTATATTTTATCATCTCCAATAAACATGATATCAGCACTGCAAGTGAAGAACAGGAAGCTCCCTGAATGCAAACATAGCCCATCAATGGGCATGCATTGCAAGCCTCCATCTGTACTCACACATTGGACAGTGTAGAAAACATTTCCAATGATGCCTGTGGTGCTGTGATGCTCAAGTTGTTCTAACTAATCCTTGCATCTTGGAAAATCCTTCTATCATTCGCTGAGAGATCTGCTGATATATAAATGTAGGTTTCTTCCAAACATGTGATCTTATTTTTACAGCTCCATTGAAATTGGGAAAAGTAAACTGGTAAAGGGAAAACCTTTTTATTAACATTTCAGTCATTTTCTTCCTTTGCTTTTATCAGCAGTTTCTCCTCCTCTCTAAGATGCAGACTACACATATTACACTCCTGCAGTTCTGGCTAACACAATAACACCACAGGATCAGGAAAGACCATGTGCTCCTGTGTCCAGAGCCAGCAATGGGCTTTCCATACGAACACAAAACTTGTAACATTTATTTGCTTTAGTAGCACGGCTGCCACTTTGGTGGTATACTTGAAGTATTATTATAAAAGGTGGCCAGAACAAAGGAGCCATAAAAACAAGAACTTAAAGGAGTAAATCTCCACAAGGCTGTGAAACCTTCATCTTCCCAGAGTCTTGGTGTTTGACTTTGGTGTTTGACCAAAGGGCTAGAGAAACCTCTTGGGAAGACCTGCAAGTCATTGCTGGTTCTACACAGTTGTCAGTGTACCCAATAAAGAGGGCTGCCACATAGTTTGGTTGCTGACTCACTGCAATTAATTTCCTTGGGACATTTCCCGAACTCAGAATGGAACTTAAGTATAAGCCAGTATTAAACTTTATTAGACATTATTCAGTACTATGAAGACAAGCCCTGTGACTGGAACTTGGCCCATAAATGCTTCAGCATACAAACACAAAAATAAATATGTAATAAGCTGCACTGTATGTGCAACTAAAAAACAATCAATTTCAAAAGAAGACACAAAGTTGCACATTTCCCCTTGGCAAGGGGAAACAAACATCGTATTAATGATGTTCTTTAAGCTTACGGGGAGGGAGAGGGCTGAAAGGACTTAACAGATTACATAGTTTGTTTGTACTGGCACAATCTCTTCCTTCCCCTGTTTGGAGATGTGTTTCTGCAAGCATGACTACTGCTGTCATAATGAAGTTCTCCACAGATACTAGAATGCATGTCAGACATCAATAGAACAGAAATGACAAATTACCTCATCAGTGATTATGTCCATTCTGGTAAATAAGAGCCTTGGGCTTTGGTTCAAAAGATAGATGAAATTATATGGAAAGCAACTATGACATTCATGTCTTTCTCTGCAAAAAGCAGGGTAACCTCATCCTCATGCTATGTCCCAAGTTATGACTGGAAGAAGGCTAGTTGGCATTAGCCAGAACTGTGCCAAGGCTCATACCAACAGTTAAACAGTGAGAATGATTGTCAGCTTGAGGGTACACACTGGTATTGCCTCATTCACTGATACAGATATAGCTCTGGATATAAGGAATTATTTAAATAGACCTATTGTGTGAGTTTCTAAGATTTTCTGTGTTACCATGATACAATGTGTTGTGGTCAAAGTATTTAAATAGTCATTTTATTTCAAAAGAGATGTAATTCTTTGATGACTTTATTTGGGAAAGAGTATATTTACAACTTTCAGTTGTATATAAATTGTATATAGTTGTATATAAATTTCAGTTTACAGCCCTTTTTCTTACATATTTTTACATGAAATATGTAAAAATAACAAGCTGACTTGATCAGTGCAAGAGTACTAAACTTTCCTTCAGTTGAAGACAAGTGCCATGACAGCAGCAGATCCTCCTGTTACTAGAGAGAGTTAAACTATGGTCATGTAAGGACCTTGTCAGTATTTGTCATCTTCTGCATGATGAAGGAGAAAACTCACAAACTCTTCATAACACAGGAAACTCACAGTGGATGCAGCTAAAATGCATGCATCAGGGCTAGGGCTGATGCATTCTGTAAGATAAAAGGACATGATCCCTGCTTTTCTCCTGGGGCCCTCTCCACATTCTTGCTGGCATTGTAAAAAGGTGATTCTCCACTCCCAATTCTTCCCAGTGCCATGCACTAGGAAGTGTGGTGGGCCTCTGCTGCCCAGGAAGGCATCTCACAGATCTCAACACATCTGGTACAAAGAGGGGCATGCAAATACTTTCCAGAGAGAAGTGCTGTACCCAGTTTGACTATGGAAACAGTAAATGGTACAAAGGCAGCAGCCATGGAATGTGCCACATCTGATATGCTGTTATGTTTAGCAGTGGGTGGAAAAAAAAAAAAAATCCTATTTAGGATTTAGATGATGTGTAGTCCACAAGATGTTCATAGCTAATAATGTCACAGCTCTCTGATGAGAGCTCCGGAGGTGTGAAAGGTGTGGTTTTAAACCTCTGAAAAAACAGAGATGCCAGCAGAGCATTGCACCAAAGAATAATTATCAAGATACCTGATTATCACGCAAAAAATCTGGTAATATGCTGTAGAAGTGGCATCATCACAGAATCACAGAATGACAAGGGTTGGAAGGGACCTCAAGGATCACGAAATCTCCAACCCCCTGCCACATGCAGGGCCACCAACCTCCACATTTAATACTAGACCAGGCTGTCCAGGGCCCCATCCAACAGCCTTGAACACCTCCAGGGATGGGGCATCCACAACCTCTCTGGGCAGCCTGTTCCAGCACCTCACCACTCTCATAGTAAAGAACTTCCCCTCCCCAACCTAAATCTTCCCTCCCTCAACTTAAAACCATTTCCCCTTGTCCTGCTGTTATGCAGTTACTCAGGGAAATGGCCGCAAGTTGTATCAGAGGAGGTTTAGGTTAAACATAAGGAAAAACTTTTTCTCTCAGAGAGTGGTTAGGCACTGGAATGGCCTGCCCAGGGAGGTGGTGGAGTCGCCGTCCCTGGCACTGTTAAGAGAAGTCTGGATGAGGAGCTGCGAGATATGGTTTAGTAACTTGTGGTAACAATGGTAATGAGAAGACGGTTGGACTAGATGATCTTATAGGTAGTTTCCAACCTTGTGATTCTATGATTCTATGATTCTATCTACCCTTTCAAAGAGTTGATTCCCATCCTGTTTGTAGGCTCCCTTTAGGTACTGAAAGGTTGCAATGAGGTCACCCCGCAGCCTTCTTTTCTCTAGCCTGTCTTCGGAGGGAAGGTGCTCTAGCCCCTGATCATCTTTGTGGCTCTCCTCTGGATCCTCTCCAACAGCTCCCTGTCTTTCTTGCATTGGGAGCTCCAGACCTTGACACAGTACTCCAGATGGGGCCTCACAAGAGCAGAGTAGGGGGGGACAATCACCTCCTGTCCCTGCTGGCCACCCCTCTTCTGATGGACCCCAGGATACCATTTGCTTTTCGAGCTACAAGGGCACACTGCTGACCCATATTAAGCTTTTCATCCATCAAGACCCCCAGGTCCTTCCCTACAGGACTACTCTCAAGGACCGCTCCTTCCAGTCTGTATGGATGCCTAGGATTCCTCTGGCCCAAGTGCAACACCTTGCACTTTGTCGTGTTGAACCTCATTAGGTTCACCCGGGCCCACCTTTCCAGCCTGTTGAGGTCCCTCTGAATGGCATCTTGTCCTTCCACCATGACAACTGCACCACTCAGCTTGGTGTCATCAGCAAGCTTGCTGAGGGTGCGCTCAATTCCATCATCAATGTCATTGATAAAGATGTTAAAGAGCACCGGTCCCAAGACAGACCCTTGGGGGATGCCACTCATTACCGGCCTCCACTTGGACATAGAGCCATTGCTGACCACCCTCTGTCTGCGGCCTTTAACCAATTTCTTATCCATTGAGTGGTCCACCCATCAAATCCACATCCCTCCAGTCTGGAGATAAGGATGTGGTGGGGGACCATGTCAAAGGCCTTGCTCAAGTCCAGATAAATGACATGATAAATGTCACCTTTCCCTTGTCCACCAATGCTGTCACTCCACCATAGAAGGACACCAGATTCGTTAAGCATGACCTTCCCCTAGTGAAGCCATGCTGGCTGTCTTGGATCACATGCTGATTCCTCATGTGATCAAGCATGTTGTCCAGGAGGATCTGTTCCATGATCTTCCCAGGCACAGAGGTGAGACTCACCTGCCTGTAGTTCTCTGAGTCCTCCTTGCTCCCTTTCTTGTAAATGGGAGAGGTATTTCCTCCAGTCATCTGGGACCTCACCTGACAACCACAACTTTTCAAATATGATGGAGGATCATGAAGTTAGTGCTGGAGATACAAGGCTTCAAAATATTCAGACTTGAAATGGGCCGGTGCTGCACTTGCAGTAGAGAAGTAGATTACCTAAGTGGTTTCTGATTCTGTGGTCCTAGAAAAATGCCCTACTACTTACAAGGTCACAACCACAGTGATGTCACAGAATCACAGAATCATAGTGACTGGAAGGACCTCTGGAGAATATCTAGTCCAATCCCACTGCTGAAGCAGGTTCCCTGGAGTAGGTTACAGACGAAAGCATTCAGGTGGATTTTCATTATCTCCAGAGGAGACTCCACAACATCCCTGGGCAGCTTGTTCCAGTGCTCTATAACCCCCAAAGTAAAGAAGCTTTGCCTCACATTCAGATGAAATTTCCTATGTTCCTGTTTGTGTCCACTGCCCACTTGACTCTCACCCATTAGATATTTATAAGCACTGATAAGATCCCCTCTCAGTCTTCTCCAGGCTGAATAAACCCAGTTCCCTGAGTCTTTCTCCATTAGAGATATACTCTCTAGGCCCCTCTCTAGAAGTTCCCTATCTTTCTTGAACAGTATTCCAGATGAGACCTCATCAGGACAGTGAGAGGGTGAAGATCACCTCCCTCAATCTGCTGCTGCCCATGCTCATTTTAATGCACTCCAAGATGCCACTGGCCTTCTTGGCAACAAGGGCACACTTCTGGCTCGTGGCCAATTTATTGCCTGTCAGAACACTCAGGTCCTTCTCTGCAGAGCTTCTTTCCAGCACATCAGCCCCTAACCTGCTGCATGTGGTTATTCCTCCCCAGGTGTAGAACTTAACATATTCTCTTCTTAAACCTCATAGAGTTCATCTCTGTCCATCTCTTCAGCCTGTCCAGATCTTGCTGAATGGCAGCACAGTCTTTTGATGCGTCAAAGCATCTACTGAGATAAAGCTCTGCTGCATCTCCTCGCATGGTTCCCACTAAAATAAACTGAAATAAAAATTGTAAGAGTTTTAACAGAATGATGCATTAGTGCAAAAGTGACAGAAAAGCATTAGTTTTTTTCAACTCTTCTTTGACAACATAGCTGACAGATCTCACCATTCACTAGTCTGATCTCATCCTGTGCTTATAAAAATTGTTATATGACTTCTGGTTTGAATTGAGTACAATCCATGTGAGGGCCCATAATCTCAGCCCAGCATTTGGATGGGGTAAAGAGCTCAAAGAAAACCCAGCATACAAAAGAATAAAAAGTTTCAAGCACAATCTGACACCACTGGATCCTAAGACCAATTTTGAAATAGTACAACACTGGTCTACCTGATCTCAGTCCAAACTGAGGACTGATAGATCTCCCTAAATCTGGAAGTGACTTGCTATCTTAAGGGGCAAAAATCTAAACTCACTGCCTAGAAACTTTTCAGTTATTCACTTTGGAAAATGAGAAAAATAAAAATAAAAACAAAAAATAAAAACACGGGGAGAAAATACTCCCTCTGGAGTATATAAAAATGGAATGACTGAAAGCAGTAATTAAACTACAAAATAAATAGCACTATAAATTCCAACCTGTAGACGATCTTTTTCCAGGTCCCCTTTTCACCACCCCTTTCATCAGTTCTGCTCCTGTCCATCATGCTATAAAGCAGAAGGCCAAAACCTTGCTGCGTGCACCAGACCAAGTTGGCACAGGCATGATGCAGTTTGCCAAGCCTGCCTCCTTCTGATTTTATCAAGCTTGCCTCTTGACTTCAGGGTCATTGTGCCTGATGTCATTGCTCAGGCATCCTCTGATTTGCTGCCATTGGCAAAGACATACAAATTTCCTATCGCAATATGTTCTTGTAACTTCAAAGTGTAATGTTACTATCCTTAGCATTTTCACAAAAGGCTAAAGTGCAATGAACTTTTTTTGAGTTGTTTTTCATCTAATGAGATTAATTGCAAAACAGACACGAGGGATCTGTGATCTTTGATACAGTCTCCAAAGATTGGGCTTAGCTAAAGTAACAAAGTGAACAAGGCAAGGCTGCTTGTCCACTTCAGAGGTTAAAACTGGGACGACTGGTCCCTCATATATAAAACCTGTGTGATACTTCTTGGATCTTTGAAGTATTCACTGTGGATGAAGTCCTGTTTCGTCTTTCTTCTAAGCATTCATGTCATATAATCTATTGATTTATAAGTGCCAAACATTTCTGAAGCTGAAAGTTGTCATGTGGATTCTGCCCCTGCAGAATTTCATGGAAGCGATTAATACCACTTGGCACTAAGCCTTGTAAAAGGAAGGCAGATTTTTTGACATGCATCCTATTACTTAAAGTAGAAGTCAGAATACCTGACACGATTAACTTCACAGAGCATTAAGCTTAAAAAATAAATAGGTCAGGACACATTCAGGGTTGTATCAGAGATACTGTTATCAGGCTTAGCTTTATGTAGAGTCTTTCCCTACTTGGAAGATGAGATAATATACACTGTGTATTGTATCTGTGGTTTGCTGAGATGGAGAATACGGGTAAAAAAAGAATGCACAGTAGGAAATGATAAAGAAGACTTAGAAGGGATAGTAAAATAGTCTAAAAGCAACAAAATGATATTCAAGTTGAAAAATTTATTCCAAAAGGATACCCATGGGAATAAGGATATTGGAAAATGCCAGTAATGACATGTGAGAGGCCATTGGGCAGTTTTCTGAGAGCCAAAGATGGTCTTTTTTTTTTTTTTTTTTGCTATTTTGAACTTTGTAGGGAGACAAACAGCATCCGCGAATAGCACTCCAGAATCTGATGAAACATTTTTGCAAGATGTATTTTTGCTGCAGTTCTGTGTGACCACTTCAGCAGCAAAAAGGCCTGCAAGAGTAACTTAATACAATAGAGATATAAAACATTTCTTGCTATGAGATAGTGCCCCAAACTGCACTTGTGCCAGCAAACAGAAGTATACAGATCTTAAAAAGAAGCAAAGTTTGTTTATTAAACTGAAAGCATTTGCTCAGTCGAGAGAGATATCATGAGAGGTCACTATCTCAAATCTTTCAGAGTGTTGTTGATGCCTCCTTTCTCACTTTGGGATCCACTCAAGGTTATTTTTATAGGTTTGCTAACACACTGTACACTCTCTTCATAAGGCCCGGTACACCTACATTTACCACTTATGGTGTGTTTTATCTATGCCTTTGTTGCCTTTGATATCTCTAAGTTTGATATAACTGCATTTCTCTGATGCCCAGTAATTGCCATCTGTGAGTTGTTTATAGCCCTGGCACTTCCAGCATTCTCCTGTCTGTGTTCTGAAGGCCCCTGCTGCCAGTTCTGCACTTCCATACACTGCACTTTAATAAAATCACAGCTCAACCTATGCAAAACAATTGTTCATCATTGCTATATTAGCACGTGGCAACAAATTTACACAACACAAACTTACAAAGCTTATAAAAAGCTAAAACAAAGTAGGTGAATGATCACTTATTTGTTTTATGCTTGTTGCTACAAGCTAAAACAAATGTCTAGGAGGTGAAGAGAAGTCTAGACAAAGCCCTGACAAGCCTTGAGTCCTGTGCCAGTAAATTAACACATAGCCTGTGGCTTGAGACAAAACACAGTGCAATTTTAGGGTTATAAGACTACAGATATATGGGGAGGTAATTTCACAGGGAGAATAATTAAATATTGGAAAAGTTGGTCAGGGAGGTTGTGCAAGTTCCATCCCTGGGGGTTTTCAAGATCTGGCTGGACAAAGTCTTGAGCAACCTGGTCTGATCTTGCAGCTGGCCCTGCTTTGAGCAGGAGGTTGGACCTCCTGGGGTCCCTTTCAGTCTGAGTGATCCCATCGTTCATGACACTACGAGAATACTCTTGGAGACGGTAGTCAGATTCTACTTTCTCTTCTGCTCTCTGCCCTCCTCTCTTCAAACCTGTTGATTTTAAATGATCCACATCTACAATGTATTACTATCTGCAGCATTCCCAAATATCCTCTTCCAGACTACCAAAGACTTTGAAGTTGCTTCAAAAGCCATTTCTATACAATTTTATATCTGCTTTGACCCATTAATCTCAGCTGAGTTCTAGCTGATTGATGCCAGCACAAGATAGAAACAGCACTGTCAGATGAGGTGTTTCAGCCTTACTCAAAGAGCATCTTTGTCTGGTCACCATATATTATTCAAATTTCTACTCACCTCTTTCATAAATTTTGCAACTAAAACTACAGAACACAAAGAAATGGAGTAGTAATCATTGATGCCATACTATTGCTTTGCAAGTAGCTGTTGAAAAACGTGAAGCACACTTGTAAGAACCAAGCTGATGGTAGAGTTGACAGGTGACATGATACTGAGAGGGGTTGATAGAGTACTTTGGATAACAGGGTTGGAATTCAGTGGTTTTCATAAATGAAATAAATGATCTGGAGAAATGGTAACTGTGGAAGATATGATAGACATCTGTAGAATGCTCAGGATTACACAGCCATTGCCTATGCTGACAATTGAGGAATAAATAAAAGGCTTTATTTTCTAATCCAAGTGATTTTGTGCGAGTTAAAGGTAGAGAGTCATACTGTCATTTTCTGTATCTTAGAATGAATCAGTTTATTAATGGAAATGAAAATGGCCTAAGAACTTACTGTGAGAAGGAAAATGTACTGAGTTCTCATGTTTAGGGTCTGTAACACAGTGTTAAAAATTATAAGTAGCAATAACATCTAAATAGGTAACTCATTTAGATTGCTGATGACAAGACTGCAGGGGGTATTAGTTTTTTTTTGTTTTGGTTTTTTTTTGAGTGAGAATTAAATGCTAAAAGGGTCTCATATCTTATAATTTTCTTATAATGTTCTTATAATGTTCAAATAAAGGTAATCCTAGCAGTGACAATAGTGTTTGTTACCATTCCTGAATGTGCTTATTTACCTGGTTAAGAAATGGAGTGAAATTTCAGAATGAAAACATGTATGGAACAGAGTTTAGCATTTGCAGATTACATGAGCATGCCAAAAGTATTAATTCTTCTGATGCAGCAGTGGGAGCAGATAAGTTTGTTCCACTGTTTCCTAGCCAGGTCAGTTTACTGACAGCCAAGGAAAGAATAGCCAGGACTACCTCCTGCCAGCAATCCCCAGCTCAGTGTACTAATGAATTGTAGCAGCTGCTACTCGAAAATGAAGTGGTTGCATTTATCAAAAAATAATCAATATCAAAAAAAAGAACACAAAATCCCTCATAGAGACCAAAAGAAAGGTATAGGGTCCAAAATTTGCGATTCCAGAAGCACATATTTTGATGGCACATCTCTACTCAAAGCATAGACCCTCTGTTTAGCACTACACTTACAAAGCCAAAAGTCTTCCCCAAGAGTTTGGTGCGGCTAATTAATGATGGATGCAATGAGTAAGCTGAGATCACAATAAAAACTAAAACAATAAAACAGTGATGTATCAGTGTTAAATGAACAAATCATCCAATAAGCACAACAGCTTGCTTATTACTTTTTTTTTTTTAACTCACAAAATTACCACTAGTAGAAAAGATTTAAGTTCAGCTTGAGTAATTCACCTTCTGATTCATCCCAAATGAAGTTCTAACCAAGAAGCCTACTGACTTTGTTGGCAGATGACATTACTACCTGCAGAAGATGAGCATCTGTGTGACGCAGTCCCAAAATTTAACAAGTCCCAGGTTTAGATTCTGGATAATGTCATTCTTTGATAAACAGCCACTGTTTTTTCAAACCCAGCTGTCCTTGGCATATCAAATCTGTCACAGGTGCCTACAGCAGTGCATATGTTATTATAACACACAACATATATTCTCAGTGACACATGTCAAACCACATATCTGAAATAATTTTCATATTTGATGATAAACTTATATTATCATGCATCATATATTGTTTTGAGAATAAACTTCTATTTCCAGAAGTGATGTAAGGTTAAAGTTATGAAATGAAATTCATATTTAAGCATGTAAAGAAAAATAGTCTAATTTTAAAGACCCCTAGTTGTGAATACTTAGATTTCAGAGGAGTTACTCAGCATACTTGAAAATCAATCAGAATCTGCTTACATGTTTCCCTAAAAACACTGGAACCTAACCTTGAGTACCTAGATAAGGAAGCGTTGCCCTATAGCACAAAATTTAATTAAAAAACAAACAAACAAACCCTTAAAATCCTTACATGCAAATGCAATTCTAAGCAACGTATTCATTAAATATACAGAAATTCATGAAAACAGAAAGCATCCATTATAAATACATATTCCCAAATTTGAATCTAATATACATGCTTCTGATTTGAGTTCCTATCCTCTGAAATACTATCAACCCTTGTGTCACAGTGAAGGATCCTTATCTTTCAGAAGGAAAGCAATTACAGAAAAAGTGCAGCAAAGCAGGTCAGGATGACTGTACTCCCAAAGGTCAGAGGCTACAGAATGGCAGCAGCCCTCCTTCCTCAGCTCGAGACTGTACTGGATATTAAGCTAGCCTACCTTGAACACTGTGTATGTGCAGAGAAGAGTTTTAAGTACTGTAATGAAGCTGGGTTAAGAAAATGATGGAGAAAATAGGAAATAATCAGATACCAGATATGGAAAGCATAAGAAAACAGTTTTCCAGTGGGAAGGAGTTAAACGTGGAGAGACTTAACGCAATAAGTGTTCCACGAGAACTGCTCTAAAAACAGAAAGCTGAATAATCAAAAGCAGGGTAAATAAGGTAGGTGGACTGAGGAGCTTAGACCAGTCAGGCTTCCTGCCTGCAGTTACACATGGACTTCTCAGGAGGACAAAATACCTGGGTCAACAGTATAGTAACGCCCAGCTGGCAGCATGGCAGTGGTGTAGAATCACAGAAGTGTTAAGGCTGGAAAAGCTCTCTAACATAATGAAATCCAACCATCAGCTCATGCCGTGGCTGTGTCCCTCAGTGCCACACACACAGTTCTTGAGCTCCTGCAGGGACGGTGACTGCACCACCTCCCTGGACAGCCCATGCGTCTGCCTCACAGCTCTTTCTGAGAAGAAAGACTCAGCACACAAGGCACAGCACGTTTGTTTTCTAACAGGTGAACGTGGGTCCATTTGGGATGGCACCCCTGAACAGCTGAGAAGGTGTCCTGACCTACATGCATTTTGTACACTGCTAATGGAAACAAACTGACCAATGATCTCTAACTTGCCAGGCAATTTTAGAACACTATTTTGAATGTATCCGTGAAATACTTAATACGTAAAGCATGGCGTTAAAAGTATTGGCCCTTTCTTTCAACAAGAAAAAACTACGGGGGGGGCCGTTCCTGCCCGCGGGCCAATCAAACACCACAGAACCACCGGTGGGGACGGTGATGGGGGAGACGAGCTGTCACTCAACGTGGGGCGGGATCACCTCAGGGATTGCTGCGCGCGCGCATGCGCTCTTCCCGCTTCAGGCGTGCGGCCGTTGGCGCATGCTCGTGCTGCGCAGTGCCGTTGTGCTGCTGGCCGCGGGCTCGCGTCTCTGCTGTAGCTTGGATCCCTTCCTTCCCCCCGTCGGAAAGGAATGAGCGGGCACGCAGAGGTATGGCAGGCCCTCCTCCCTGTCCTCTCCAGCGCCCAAGGCCCGGAGTTGCGGCTTTTGCCTTGAGCCTTTGAAATTAGTGGAAAAAGTTGAAAGGAGAAGTGTGAGGCTCGCGTGTGCAGGAGCTTTGGGAGCAGCGTCCCTGCAGAAGCGCTGGGCGTTCAGACCTCTGTCGCTGTCTGTATATACAAACGTGACCACTGACAGCCATGCAGTTCGTGCGGCTTGCCCTCCACGTGGCGTCCTGTTTATGCATTCAGGTGATGAGGAAGCCACGTGGGTCACAGCACTGTGAAGCAGCAGGTGGTCACCTTCAGTTGTCCCTCTGTTGCTCTTTGCCAAGGGAGCAGCAGGCAACAGTGCCAGTAGGGTTCTGTGGTGCAGAACAGGCTTTTCATCCCAGCCCCAGTTTCCTTTCCTTTACTTTTGAGAGTTTTAGTGTATATGGTGGCATGCATGCTCTCCAGTCCCCTTTTTGTCAGCTGGCCTTTCAAATCACAGAATCAGAGAATGATATGAGTTGAAAAGGACCACAATGATCATCTAGTTTCAACCCCCTGCTGTATGCAGGGTCACCAACCAGCAGACCAGGCTGCCCAGAGCCACATCCAGCCTGGCCTTGAATGCCTCCAGGGATGGGGCATCCACAGCCTCCTTGGACAACCTGTTCCAGTGCGTCATCACAGTGTGCAGACTGGAAAAATAATTTTTACTTCTTATTGACTTTTTTTTTTTTCTCATTTGTAGGTTAAAGTGAAAATACCTTTTGGAAGCAAACAACTGGATGCTATCTTTAATGTCCCGGAGAAGAAATTAAGATATGGAGTGATTCTTACCCATGGAGCTGGAGGAGATATGAATTTCCCTCAGTTAGTTTCTTTGGCAGCCTACCTTGCATCACAGGGAATTCTGTGCCTGCGGTTTACTTGTAAAGGCCTTAACATTGCTTATAGAACTAAAGCTTACAAAACAGTTGTGGTAAGAAGTGACCAAATGCTGCCAAAGCTTAGACCCATGGATGTAAAGAGTTTACATATATATTTAAATATATAAATGTATTTACATTCTTTCTGATTCCGAGTTTCTTAATTTACCAGCAAAGATTATTCAAGCAACAATGGGAAGATGAGAAGTGATAGTTAGCTAAATGGAGCAGTGCTAACGTGCAAAAAGAGCAGGGACAGTTCTCATATGAGCTTAAGGAGAGAAAGACAAACTTGAGAAAAGTATTTGAAGAGAGCGAGGATGTTCTGTAGGGCAATCTGTAGGTGGGAAAAATGAAAAAAAATTGATTAGGGTGAAAATGGGAGGTAGATATTACAGAAAGGTTTGGTTGAGGAGGAGAGTAAATGAAAATATATGGCTTTAGGAGAGGTTTTTCAGAAGAAGGAAGCTGAGCTGGGTATTCTGGATCTCTGAAGGTTTGGGAATGAGAGGAGAAGACTTCAAGGTGACAGATGAAGGACGGCGGATGTGTAGGGAACAGATGCAGGAGAATTTGAGGCAAGAGGTTGGGTGTAGTTGAGCGTAGCATATGAAATCCCTAAAATCTAAGTAGTTTTGATTTCAAAATCAATTTAAATTGTTATATGGCCATGTTCATCTATTCTGCTCTTCTATATATTCATCTATTTCTGCTGCTACTATGTTATTTAAAATGTTTTTCTATACCTAGCTTTTGTTAAAATGAACAATGTTTTGCTGTAGTTATATCAGCCTAGAGTCTCTTGTTCTGGAGTGTGGAGGAGGGAGTGGAAATGCTCCCCTGATTATCTGGCTACTTTTGCTAGGGCATAAGAAGGTAGCTTGGGCATTTTGTATCTGGCATCAGACACTTCCATTGTAGAACTAAGTTCAGTTAAGGAATTAATTTGCATGATGTCATTGTAATTATATTACATAGTTGTATGTTACCTTGAAGTTGGGCTTTGCTAGCTTTAATGTGGGTCTGTTTTGTATTTTTTTTTTATTTTTTGTGTGCGTGTGTGTGTGTAAACATGGTGTTGTTGAGTTTAATGCTGATGTGTAAAGATAATTTAAGGACCTCTGTTAAGATAACATCCAATTAGTTAGCACTTGAAAACAGAAAAAAATTGTTGCTGAATTTTTTCTGTTCTGTCTGACTGTATCTTAAATGTTTTTTTTTTTTTTTGTTGGAAAAATGTTACCGTAAGCCTCAGGGTTGGATATTTGTATTACCTCTTTTTTTTTTGCATTTTACTGGACTAAGAGTATGTAGGTAGGTAAGCTGATACACTTAATACTTGAATCGCTCAACATTTTGTTAACTTGATGTGTGCTGAAAGTGCTTCCCATTTTGTGTTTTAGTGTCTGCAAACAAACAAAAATGCTCAACCACTTAGCTGTCTTAATTTTTACTGTAACATTTCTTTCTTCTTGCATTTTTTTAGGAATACTTGAAGCTTTCTGATGATTATAAGCTTTCAGGTGTCTTCCTTGCAGGTATGGTTTTTGTTATCCATAATTTTCTTGTATACTGACTGTAATGAAAATGATCTGTAATTCCTCCATTCTTGGAGTCTGTCCTGCTTTGGTGAGAAGTGAAAGAACAGATGTGGGTGACAGTTTTCAGTTTTCAGAAGGCACCTAAATCTCGGTGTCTAACATAGGCACAAGCTGAAAAAACTCCCTGGTCAATATTGCTTAGGCAGAGCAGTTCAGCTAGGAGCATCTTCTTCACAGAGAATTGAATGCCCTGTAATCTTTGTAAATTGACTACAAGTCCAGTGATTGCAGTGGGAACATAGATGCCAAGCTCATTTAGAGATCTGGATTTGGGTGTCCTACAAGCTCTTTAACTGATGGATGAGCCCAGTGGGTGTACAGCTTAGCTGTCTCATGGCTGGTTTTTGAACAACACTGCTTCTTGGATCACAGGTGGGAATATCTAGCCTGATATTTTCCCAGAATTTTTTTTTAAATGTGATCATCTGGATCTATTCACTGTCCTCATGATACTGGAGATCTCTTAGAAGGATGAGGAAAAGTTCAGAAGACTTAGTTTTGCAGATAGTTTGGGAGAAAACTTGCTTATCACTTGTAACTTGCAAGGCTGTTCTCTGATAGAACTCTGAGTTCTCTGATGGTCCCCATGGACTTTCCCAATTAAACTTCTTGAAGAATCCTAGTTAACTGGTAAACAGCTATTTTCCCAAAGCAGATTTTGATATATAATTCTAGTGGCAGATAGAATATCAACTACATTGTGTGAAAATGGGAAGTAGATGGGAGTAACTAGGAATAACTTGATACTGGAAACTTAGAATGTTGTCCGACTAAGCGAAACCAAATCTGCCCTGATGCAAGTTAATCCCACTGGAATTCAACCACTTCTGACACTCAATTATAGAGCATTGTCAGCTCGTACGGTTCTTCTTTGAGGAGATATTTTGATATCTACTCAGTGTTATTAACTGACCTCATGTTTACAGGTTCATTCTTTTTTTTTTTTTTTTTTTAACCCTTTTTGCATTTAAGTTGAAATTTGTTGTGTGCATAAACAGTTGTTGGATGAGTTTTGGTAGTAAGGAGCATAAAACTTTGTTTTGTTCTATGATATTTAAGGCTGTTTGAAAAAAATCAATGGAAGGTAATTGCATTGTTGTTTGAAATTCCAGGGATCTGTAGTGTAGGACCTGTCTTTCTCTCCCTCTCCTCCACCAATAGCAAGAGTTGCTGTTCTTCTCAGTATTACAAAAGATCCCTGTCCATTTATCTTCTTTTTCTTTCTTTTTTAAATGAAATCATACTACAGCCAGACAATTATCTTTAGCAGAAATATGCTAAATTTATAATTTGTACTTTTCATAGAGTAGATAAGTATATCTACCAGTTCACTAAAATACATTCATTTTGATTGGTTTTATAAGTTGTTAACACTAAGAATGCAGATGAGGTGATGGTGAATATACTTTTTTCCTTTATTTCAACATGGGAGAAAGGCCGTTCTATGGGCTCACGAGCTGCTGCCTCTGTGATACATCAGCTGACCCAGGATGGTAATAATGATGACTTCATTCAGGGTCTGATTTGCTTATCATACCCTTTGCATCAACCAAAACTGCAGTCCAAGCTCCGGGATGAAGATTTATTATTTATCAGGTGCCCGGTGCTGTTTGTCTCAGGATCAGCAGATGAGATGTGTGAAAAAGTGAGTATCCTTGTAAATCTCTCTGTGACAGCATAGTGTGGAGAAACAGGAATGAGTCTGAGTGATGTTTGTAGTGATATCCACAGCTGTAACTTTGATTAGCAATCTTCTCTAAATATAGATCTCTGATGGAAGATTTAGGTAGAAAACTTCATCGGATTTAGAGAAACCTGAGCTGATTTCTTTTATATTTTAGCATGTCTGGATCATGTTTGATCATCTGCTTTAGGAAATTTATCTTTTTGTAAATAAATAATTCTGATTTTAATGTGTTGTCCTTTTTTATTATGATAGATTTTACAAATTAAGCAGCACGTGGAAGAGGCAAGTTATTTGCTGTTCCATTTCTACCATTTCAAGTCACAACAACTGAGTGCTGCTCTTGTACTAATCTACCTTCATCACATTTTCGTGACATTCTTCTAGCAAAGCAGTTCTACCTGCAAGTCAGCCATTTATGATAGTACTGTTTTTGTTGAGAACAGGTGTGCAGTGATCAGAATGCAGTGTTTTTCTGTCTTGATTTCTTGCGAGGTAGATATCTTTTCTTCTTGAATACTTCAGCTTGAATTTGGGACAGTGTGTAATGTACATGCAAAAAAACCATTTTGTTTTTAAAAGCTGCCTATTATGTTTTGCATAGGCAAAGTGAGAGATGTGTGCATTCTACAATTAATAGCAGCTAATTTTCTAAATTTCTCATTCTTATTTGCCTATAGCAATTGTTAGAACGCGTGGCAAGCAAAATGAAAGCCCCTAAAAAAATCCATTGGATTGATAAGGCAAACCATGGGATGGCAGTTAAAGGCCGAACAGAAGATGATGTCATGGAAGAAATAAATGTACAAGTTTTTTCTTGGCTTAGAGAGAATATTGAACTGGAGCACCAATGATTTGCAGTGGTTGAGTAATATCTTCAGTTGGCTTTTCTGAAATGCAACACATCAGCTGGAGTTGTGTTTTTGAACGCAAGTATTTTCCAAGGACTAAAATGTATATTTTTTATATTCATAAAAAATATTTACAAGACAATAAAGAACATTTTAAAGGAAAGATGGAAAATCTATCAAATTAGTCTGAACAGTACTGTTTTTAGTAACTCCATTTGAAAAGTATGTAATATTTAATGTGCCGCATTACCAAGTAAATATCGTTGGTGTCTTTTATGTATTCAAATATTATTTTAAAACCAAATTTTTTGATGCATTTATCAGCTGAATTAATACGTGTGAGCTGAAATGGCTGGGTTGGTCCTGAGAAAAGCATCTTGATGCTGTCTTCTGAGGTGATTGTCTCATCCCCATTGCCAAGAGTTCCCCAAAACCTCTTTTGGTTTTGAAAAGTTAAGCATGTGAACCAGATATAATAGTCTTTCATCACAAGATGCCTCAAGAATGCTGATAATCCCAACAATAACATGCAGTAAGCGTGGTACATATCTGAATGTTTACAGCCAATTTCTAAAGGAACATAAAATAGCCTTACGGGTTTGAAGGTGGCAGTGTTACAGAGAAAATAAATCCTCACTTTTGATGGGGGAGTTATGTTCAAACTTGAGAACTGGATGAATTTAAACTCAACTTTACATCTGTCAGAACAGAATTTGGAGATGAGGTTGGTATATTCGTAAGTTCAGCTCCTTAATATCTGTGGAAAAACAGCTCCCTCAGCCTTTTTCCATAAGGAGGGGCGCTCCAGCCCTCTGATCATCTTCGTGGTTGTCCTCAGCACTTGCTCAGACAGCTCCTTGTCCTTATGCTGGGGGCCCCAGAGCTGAATCTAAGCATCTATCTCCCACTCACCCCCTTCTCCACCCTCTTCCAAGTGATGCAGCAGAACATGTTATGGAGACTATCATTAGACCCTAACGTTTTGTTCCTTCAACTCTACCACAGTGTTTCTCTGCTCTTACTCCATATAGAGTCCCTCCCATGAAATGCCATCCTTCTCAAACTGATCCTGAGTGGGTTTCCCACAGGCTGCAGCTCTCCAGGCACTGTTCCAACATGGCTCCATAGCATGGGGCCCACTGTGCAGGAGTGGTCTGCTTCAGCGTGAGTCCTCACAGATGGCAGTTCCCACAGCACTCCTTCCCCACTGCAGGATTCTCTCCATGGGCTGCAGCTCCAGTCTGAGACTGCTCCTGTGGGGACTCTGGTTTACTTTTGCTAGTCAGTGCTCCATGTTACTTTTTTTTTTTTTTTTTACATTGTGGTAGCATCTTTGAAAAATCATGGAACTTAATTTTTGTATCTAATATGCCTATAGTGTTCTAAAGTGATGTATTTTTCCTTCAGATTGAAAAATACATTACAAACCCCACAGTCATTGTCTTTGGGAATATTGCCTCTCTCAGAAGGAACAAAATGATGGTCTGAGAAAGAGCACTTTGGATACATACACTGGGGATAGATTTGCAGGTTTCATCTGGACATTTTTGCAGAACATATTTGTAACTAGTCTCAGTATACTGAATATTCTGTCTCAGTTTATTGAGAGTATCTACTTGAAAAGTATCTCAGAAGCGTAACAAATGGCTGTTATAAACATGGTTTTTATTTAAAAAAAATATAAAAATTGTAGTGTTTTTTGAACAAGGCTCCATCACTATTGCATGATAAAAAGGAAATAGGTGGTGGCTGGTTTTCTTCCGTATGTAGATCATGACAGAGTAAACTTTATAATATCCACTGAGGTTTTAATTAAATGTTTCCTTCTTTTCTTAAGAAGTGATTTTGAATGTAGGTAAATACAAAAAAAAAAAAATCTTTCTGTCAGAGTTCATCTTTGGTCTGTAATCAAAAAAGAATAAACATTTTTCAGTTAATTGAAAACTCAAATTTCAACTGTCTAGTCCTGAAAATACAGTAATAAATGTTTCTAACCATTATAACAGTCCGGAAACTGATAAGATACTATGCGGTATCGAGCAATAATTGTTCCAGTCTGGTTGAATCTGAACTAAATACATTCAACACTGTACATTTAACACTTTATGTGTTGTACCTTTTTTCTGTGGCAAGTGCATGGAAAAAGGTCATCCTCAGGCTGCTGCACTTTCTCCATGCCGTCTCTGATTTTTGGCTCACTCACTTGCAAACTGGAGTATTCCTAGGTTTTAGAAAGGAAGGTGACATCAGTTCATAAACTTACGACATTATATACTCAATTGTAAATAATGCAACAGCTCAACTGAATAATTCCATAAAAATTGTAGAGCTACAGTCTGTTACTCCATCCACACTGTGACACAGAAAGAGTAAGCAGATACTTAACTGTTGACAGGAACCCCTTCGGGTGCCTCACTGCAGTTTCAGTATCTTGGTGCTAATGCACAGATATTTTCAGCTGTGGTTCATGGAGTGTGTGTCTGATGTGGAATTCTTTGATCATTGTGAGCAACATATTATTGTACATTACATCAAGATTTATAGGATCTGATTGCTTCTCTCACACCACCAGCATAGTCTCAAGGAGCTTCATAGGAAACAACTGCAAACAATGTTTATATACCAACTGAAGTTTTTAATTGTTGCTGCATGCTTTATGGTTTCAAGTACTGCATTGGCCAATTTCCAGCAGCTGTGTTGTGTGAATTCTCTTTCTGGGATTTCTATTTTTGTAGTGGTAGCAGTTAAAAATATACTTACCTGGAAAAGTTTGAAATAGTAGCAAAAGATGTGATCGCCCATGAGATTGTTTCTTGCAAATTCTTGTCCAGATTTTGCAATCTTTTTTGCCTGTCAAAGATAACAAAGTTTTGTTTTGTTTGTGTGTTTGTTTGTTTGTTTGTTTTTAACAATTCTGTAAAAACAGTTCTTTCAGGGTGCTTGTATTGATTCCAGAGTCATGTATAGCATTGGCAGTTCAGAATAACTTATCACTGATATTTATCTAGTGTTTAAAAGTCCCTGCTCTGAATTGTCCATGAAATGATAAATGTAAATCTCTTACTGATGAATGGAAAGGATCAGAAATTTATGCATTCTTAACCTTATAAGTAAGGCAGTCTCCAAAATACAATATAGTTTCCAAACTAAGGGCAGTATTATGTACTTTTAAAAAGTACTTTTATGCAGTTGATGACATTTATTCTGATGTCCTTTCAGAAGGAAACAATAGGGTTTTTTAAAAAATAAATGCACTTTTACTTCCTTTATTTTGTCAAGAAACATTGCTGAGTACTTCTAAACGTGTATTTTACCTCTTCATCATGCTCTTTCGCCCACTGTAGTTTTTCTAGTAGATCACTCAGGTCACTTTTAAATGGAATGTAGTGTTTCCATGGCTGCAGCTCATTATAAAAATGCTCATAGTAGATGGAGTCTTGCTTTAGCACTACACTGTTTCCTGCTAGTAGATAAGGTAATCTATATGCTGCCACTGTGCCATCAATATTAATTTGGTATTTATACTGGAAAAAAAATGACCATATGTTATTAACAGACAAGATGCAAATAGCTTGGTTAGAGTGTATTAATCTGAGGGCACTGGTATTACTGACTTGCCGATATTGAGAAATGTAGGATTGGCTAGGCAAGCAGCAGTTTTTAAGTAGCTTTTGTTATTTAGTTTGGAATTCATCACAGTGCAGGGTACACAGAGATGCCCTCTTCATCAGTTAAGTTCTCCGGAATTCTTAGACGCTCATCCTTGGATGTGAGGGTAGATGTGCCACTTCATCCACTGATTTTCCCACTATGTTAGTTATGTTAGTAGTCCTGATCGCTGAATCAGGAAAAAGAAATAAAAAGGAACTTGGAGTTATTAGATTACAAAAGGTTCTACAGAACCTTCAGATGTAAATCAAATATCATTATTCTCAATCTTAAGAGCTACACTGCAAGTTAATCCCAGTGGAGGGATGCCTATTCATGCTTGTCATTGGTGTTGTGCTGAAAAACTAAAATCATTTTATTATAACTAATATTTACAAAATTATTTGATAGTGGGAAACATTCTCCAAAAATGATTAGTGGCTTACCTTAAAAAAATCAAAAAATGAAATGTGCTTGACAATGGGGCCATAAAGGTTCTCATCATGTTTAAAAAAAAAGAAGTTTGTGAAAGCAGCATCTATAATCTCTGGATATTTTCTACTGAGCTTTACAAGTTCAAGCCTCTCTTTGCGGCTGTCACGTCCTCTCCAGAATGCTGTGGTATTCTTGTCTTCCCATGATGGGCCAGTATTTGCTTGAACTGACATCATATCCAGACTGACCCTGAAGGAGAAAGAAATGATTTGATAGTGATGCCTCTGGAATTATTTTACATGTGATTTTAATTATTTAAGTGCAGTTACTTGAAATAACTTAGGAGTACTAATAGGAAAATACCAAAGATGAAAGGAAGTCATAAGTACACCCATATATGTATTGTATCAGTAATTCTTACAGTGATAAAAAAGGTAAGGAATGTAGAGTTCATAGAATCGTCACAGAATGTCCTGGGTTGAAAAGGACCACAATGATCATCTAGTTTCAACCCCCCTGCTATGTGCAGGGTCGCCAACCACCAGACCAGGCTGCCCAGAGCCACATCCAGCCTGGCTTTGAATGGCTCCAGGGATGGGGCATCCACAACCTCCTTGGGCAACCTGTGTCACCACCCTCTGTGTGAAAAATTTCCTCCTAATATCTAACCTAAGCCTCCCCTGTCTCAGTTTAAAACCGTTCCCCCTTGTCCTATCACTATCCACCCTTGTAAATAGCTGTTCCCCCTCCTGTTTATATGTTCCCTTCAAGGCCACAATGAGGTCTCCCTGGAGCCTTCTACTCTCCAAGCTAAACAAGCCCAGTTCCCTCAACCTTTCCTCACAGGAGAGGTGCTCCAGCCCTCTGATCATCTTAGTGGCCCTCCTCTGGACTTGTTCTAAGAGTTTGGCATCTTTCTTTTGCTGGGGACCCTAGGCCTGGATGCAGTACTCCAGATGGAGTCTCGCAAGAGCTGATTAGAGGGGCACAATCACTTCTCTCTCCCTGCTGGCCACCAAATTCACAGCTTTGTCCCAAGATGGCATCCAAGACAACACCAATGACAACACTGTGTATGGAAAGAGGACCCATCAGCTGCCCAAGGAAAAAAGTGGCTAGAAGTGGATATGATTGTCAGACAGATGGGTGAGACAGGGTAATGCACTAACTGATAACGGTGACGAGGCAGCCATGATTAGTCCAAAGCAAAGTTTGTATGTAACTAGCTAAATAGAATATAATTAAATTACTTAAAAGCCCCGCTGAATTAAAGCACAAAAACTGTGGGAGTGGGGAGTAAGCAAAGGTTAGAAATCCAAACTTAATGCACTGTAGTAAGGCTAAAAATGACTAATGAAGAAACTGACTTTGTCATGTTCCAAGACAACAACAGGATTGTTATGATGGCCAGTTACCATCAGTAATCAGAGTGGGAGATGGCAGATTGCTGGTTGAGAATTCTGGCTACAAAGAACTATAAAAGACACGGTGTTCTAGAAAAATCAGGGAGAAAGAGTCCTGGCCACTGGTCAGCATGTTTCCTGAGGTGAAACAAAGGAAGCAAACAAAGTATCTGTGCTTAAAAATACACTTTCAGTGCTGTTTTCAGTGACTTGAACACATCTAGACAAATGGTTATTTTTGAAATGAAAGTGTAATAACATTTTTTGAATGAGAGTATGGTTTCATCCATGTAATTTATATGTTATATAATGGACAAATTGATTAATGCTAAGATACTGACTACATAGCTACTGCCTAACTACAGTGTGCCAATGTCTCAATGAATAAATAAAACAGTTAATTTACTGAAAAGATCTTTTTGGAAGATCATTCACTATGAGCTTTGAAAACAACTTAAAAGATTTCTTACCGTCCCATAGTCTCCAAAACCGAATCTGTTAAGTCATATGTTGGCATGACAATGTCTTTCGATTCACTGGACCCACACCATGAGAATATAGGGTGCAGGTTCTGAGGGGGTTTCTTTTTCTCCAGAGGCCAATCCCCCAAGTTAACAAAAAATTCTACATCTGGCATTTTCACCTAGACAGAAGTAAAGGAGGTACAAATTCTCAAATTAAAATATACATATACATGTAAAAATAGAATTAAAACCTACTGCTGACTCCCCACCACATATAAATATCTCAAAGCATTTCTCCTCAAAAAACACCCTTATTCTTCAATGCACAATGGCTGGTTACAGTCTAACATTTCAAAATTGTTCTTTGACTAGAATAAGTTTCATTAATTTTCTTATTAAATTTACAGAGAAATTAATCATGTGTTGAATATAAAAACCCTCCAAATGATTGACAATATTTTTCTCTAATGACTTAGCAGAGACATCCAGAAATTCCAAAGACAAAGACCCAAAACAATACTTCTTGTGTTCAGTACACACCCTGACGGAAAAGGTTTTGCATGCCTTCATTTCAAACACGGTTGGCTACACTTTCTAATTTTTAGCACTTAACTTCATTAGTACAGTGCCATCTAATGGTTATAACGGGCATAGAAAAGTGATGTGTTATATTTCATCTACATCATAAAATCATTGAATCTTTCATCAACCAGCACCCCCAAATCCTTCTCCTCAGTGCTGCTCTCAACCCATTCTCCTCCCAGGCTGTACCTGCGCTTGGGATTGCCTCGACTCAAATGCACAACCTTGCACTTGGCCTTATTGAACTTCATGAGATTGGTATGGGTCCATCTTTCAAGCCTGTTCAGGTCTCTCTGGATAGCATACCTTCCCACTAGCATGTCAACTGCACCACTCAGCTTGGTGTCATCTGCAAACTTGCTGAGAGTGCACTCAATCCCACTGTCCACGTTGCCTACAAAGACGTTCAGTAGCACCAGTCCCAGCACCGATCCCTAAGGAATGCTCAGTGACAAGCATTCAACAGGCTAAATTGGCTTCTTTAGCACAATAGATATACTGCCTTTCAGTGGCACTATCTAATAGAATACTAATTCTGAGCATATAGAAAAAATTACATTTCTTTCATTTATATAGTCTGCTAATGTGTATATTTGTCATAAAAGAAAATTATACAACTTGAAAGAAACATACTTGATTTTTGGATGATAAACCCAAGTTGTTCCAATTGCCTTATCTTTCAAGATGCTTTTAAAAATGTGTTTGTTACTTCTGAATATATTTGCAATGATTAATTTTAGGTAAACAACTCCATACTTCAATAGCTCCTGTCTCTTTCTTTCCTTTTAAAGACAAGTGCTTTGTCTTTTTACAGTCAAAAATAATAGATACTGCTCAACTCCAATATCTCGATATTGCTGTTGCTACTGACATTTCTGTGTGCTGAAACTTCAGCTCTGCTATATTCTGTTAGTATGTACACAATTTTTTTTTTTTTTTTTTTTTTTTTTTTTTTTTAACAGATATTTCCTAGAAAAGAGTCTGTACAGTGCTTTTTTGCTTGAGTTTCCCCACATGCCCTGATGGGACTTTAGTGCTTTCCAACTTAAAGGAAAATTAATCGGATCTTTCCATTATCAAGAAAATAAGAGCTTTTTAAGAGAAACAGCAACAAATTATATTGAAGTATACTTCTTAAGCAAAAGTCTAATAAATTAGAACATACAGAATAAAGGACTATATTGATATACTCACTTTTCTCGTCAAAGAAAGAAGTATAGCATCCATGAAAATTCTGAAGCCAACATGTTCCCCATACGTCTTTATATAAACCTAAAAATAACCCAAAATTTTACTGGTCTGGTATTTTCAACATCAGAGAATGGCTGACACAATTTGTAGCTTTTTTAATAACTTAGTAACTAGTCAGACTGTATGGATTTTATAGATTTATTAATCAGCTGGGACACTTTACAAATCTCTCTCTAATTCATGATGGGAAAGGAGTGTGGTGGAAGACATGTTTTGCTTGTTTTTGTAGACATTTTAGATCTGTCTCATGGAAACAGAAACTGGTTGTTCGTTTCTATTGTATTTTATTGTTCTCACATCCATAACAAACTACTGAAGTAAGTTCAGTTTTATTACAGGGAATTGTAGCTCTCATCTCAGTTGAGCTAGGTGGTATGTCTTCACCTCAGAGTTATGCACAACGTAGTTCACTGATGGATGATCATGACACTCCACGGTAATATTTCAGAGAACAGAAAACAGAACTACTATTCAAGAGACTTAGTTCTGTTCCCAGTACTCATACTGATTGCTCAGAAAGTAATTTGCCTTCACTGTGCTTCAATTGCTTTAGTTGTAACACGGACAAAAAGCATTTTTCAAAGCAGAACAGATATTAATAGCTTATATACAAACTGCAAAGAATTCAGTTACAAGGACAGAGAAGCCAGCAAAAGAAGTTTCTTAAAGAACAGATAACAAGAGGCCTTTCAGCTGGAAACAACCAAGAAGCCTAATTGTATCACTTGCCACCAAATCCCCACAATTACTTCAGATCAACCCATACTGTACCTCATTGTCTTTGATGGTGTAATGACACAAGCTCTGTCTTTGCCCAAACCTCTGTGGGATTTCTATTGCAATCTTATCTGGATCAACAACAGGAAAATTTGCTAGGTCTCTTTGAATCTGTGGAAAGACCTGAGGACAGTTCATCTCTTCCAGCCATACACTGCTCTCCTCCTGAGGGCAGTCACAGTTTTCATGGTAAACCGGTCCTGTTAAGAACATATTTAACAGTTGTTTTTTTCAGTAAGTCACAGTATAAAGCCACTGAGATCAGAAAAAGGAGTCAGGCACTAGGTGCTAGTACTTTAGGGCCAAATCTTCAGCAACTCTAAATAGATATGGGCTGTTGGCTTTTTTTTTTTTTTTTTTTTTTACTACAATGGAATCATGCCTATCTACATCAGCTTCTTTGTGAACCCTCCACATATACTTGCTTGGAATTAGATTCACAGCATTTGTTCCTTTTTACTATAGTGAATAGTACACATAGGACACTTACAAATAGTCCATAATTCCAATGGGATTTGATAGTCATCAACATTTCCAGAGAAGTGCTAAGGCCCTGCATAATTCTATGCTAATCCTTGAAAACACTCCAGGAGACAGTTTCTGAGAAAAAGCCACAATATGAAGTCTATGCAGTGTGCTGCTTCTTACCTTTTAAAATATATGGAGACTTCGCAACATGTTTATCTTTGGTTTTGACTTCTATTTTCAGGCTTTTGTAGCTTGCATACATCCTATACCTCACAATGAAGGAACCATCTTTCCTGTCCAAAACTTGCACACCAACCCGAGTGAACTGTTCATCAGGAGCAGTGATCTTCACCTGGAATGCATTTTCACCTGGTGATGAAGTGAACCTACCAAGAGAATAAGCAAGAGCTTAAATAAGAAGCAAACACACAACAGTTTTCTTATTTTTCTCCATTATTTTTAAAGTCGATGGGTTTCCAGCGACTTCACTGAGCAGTACTAAGTACTTTATCAGCACATCCTAATGTTCACAAAGCAAGCATGATTTTCCTGAAGATAATTTTTGTCAGGTTACCTCAAATGAGTCATGCTCTTAGAAACACTAGGTATCAAAACATTTCCACTCAGATATTCTTGAACATATCTTGAAAACTACTTGGTGCTCTACATACTGAACAGTGTTGGAAATATGTTTTTTGCTTTGAATACTTGGGAACAGAGTACCTTTAAAAATCCAGTGGAGAGTGGAGCTCTTGGTTAGTAATAACTCAGATGTAAAATAAGAAGGTAGAAAGCACAGAAATAAATGGATCTTGGTGAATATAAATATATATATTATATATATATATATCAGAACAAGCTTCATTTTACCAGCTTAGCAATACTGTTTTGTTGTTGTTGTTGTTTTTGTTTTTTTTCATACTTGGAAGCAAAATAATTCCAATTTATTTCTTTTCCAGATATTACTTAGAGAAGTAAAGAACGAAGTTAAACTTCTAATAAAGTTTGCAATCCTTAATCTTTATGGAAGGTTGTGAGGGGAAAAAAGGGATATCACAAATGTTGGTGTTTTTGGTAGGGAAAAAATACTATAGCAGGACCACATTCAACTACAGCAGATCATTCAACTATGTATTTGTCCAGACCTACAAGAGAGCTGCCAGTTCAATTGGAAATATTTGCTCTCCAAGATAAGTCGAATTGGCAGCTGCCAGGCTTGTGAGGTCAGGACTTATCTCCTGTAGGAAGCTGCAGAAGAGGTATGGAGAACCTTGTCACATCCCTGGACTGGGCTGAGGTGTGGCTGAGGCATCTCTCTAGACCTAGGAATTGCGAAGTCTTGGAGTAATCACTATGGAATCAGACTAATGTGGAGTCCATTACTGTAAGGATACCTGGATAAAGCCACGCAGCCCTGGTTAGGGAGGAAATGAGAAGGTACACTGATGAAATGGAAAGCCACATATTTCTCCTGAACACTAAGTTTACCTACTTACATTCCTACAAATCATAGAATTGTTCGAGTTGGAGACAGTCTTAAAGGCCATCTAGTCCAACTCCCCTGCAATGCACAGGGACACGTACAGCTTGATCAGGTTGCTCAGAGCCCCGTCCAGCCTGATTTTGAATGTCTCCAAGGACAGAGCATCCACCACCATGAAGTCACCTAATGGTCTACAGCATACACCCTAAATGACTTTACTCATCTGGAGCCACTGTGTGAGAGAAACACTCATATTTATAACAGTGGAAATAGGCAGGACAGTCACATAGCTAAACTGTAAATTAAACACCCCACGTACTTGCATTTGCTATGTATTTGATAAAGCTGATTGAACCATAAATTGTTGCCTGGACCAACGATAGACTGTTTAGCATTTTAGGTTTTTTCATCTCATCCCATTGCTAGTATACACGCAAACACATCAGAAGCTGCTCGAGGAAGGTCACACCGCCACACGCCTGGTGTGCGGAGGTAAATGCTGGAGGAGGGCAAACAGAAAGCCCTGTTTTTCCCTCCTCGTAATTTATTTCATCATCTTGACCGGCAGCGGGAAGGCGGACGGCTCCTCCGAGGTAACAAAGTAACTTTTCGACCGATCTCTCGCGCTTTTCTTCCCATCGGCGAAGAGCAAAGTCTGCGGGAACAGCTGCCGCACTTACCTCCGCCCCTCGGTGTCCACGGCCTGCAGGTAGAAGTAGCGAGCGGGCAGCACGGCCTCGGCGCGCAGCCCCGGCCCCCATACGGCGCTGCGCTCGGCGCTCAGCCGGCCCCCGCCGCCCCCGGCAGCGCCCAGCGCGAGGACCCCCAGCGCCACGCACCACCGCCAAATGCTACACATTGACAGGGCTACCCCCGACCGAACCGCACCGCCGAGGAGCCGGGGGAGCGCAGCGAGGCTGGGAAGCAGCCGGGAAGGCCGGGACCCTCGTCCTTCCCTCACCGCCGCACCGGGGCGTTCCGCATGGGGGGCGGGGAGGGAGCGGGACGCGCGGCGCCTTGTCCCCTCGCGGGTGGCTGCGAGAGCGGCCGGCCGGCTCTGCTCAGCGCAGCATCCCGCAGCGAGCGAAGGAGAGAGGGAGGGGGGCGGACTCCCGCCTCCTCCGGCGGCCACCCGAGCCGCGGGCGGGCAGCACTTCCCTGAGCGGCGCTGCTGGGAGATGTAGTCCTGCGGGCCGGCGGCGGACCGAGCCGGGATGGCCCGGAGCTCCCGCAGAGCCGCAGCGCCCCGAGCGGCTGAGCAGCTCTGCTGTGACACCAAGGGTCGTCTCGGCGGAACGAGCCGGCTTTGTCTCTGCTTTTTGTGCTGTCGTTGGGTTCTCGGCATTACACATCGAAGTCTCCCAGTGTTTGTGCTGGCTATTTAACGGTGGTGTGAGAAGTGAAAGAGTTTAGCGTCCTATAACCGGGCGCAGCTAAGGGCCATATGGTTATGGAGTCACAGAATCACACAGGATTGTAGGGGTTGGAGGCCACGCTGGAGATCGTTGAGTCTGACTTAAACTGGTCAATGAAGTCTGAGCTACAGAGGAAAAAGTTGAAATTTCTCCAAATGGATGAGCTGGTGGATCAGACAAGACATGCATTGTTGAGATGGTAGTACAAAGGTGTAAGCACTGCTAAGGCACCAGGCATCCAGGTGTGCAGACTGCGTATGTCCGCTGTGTATAAGGACAGCTGTGCCAGAGAAAGTCACAGAATCACAGAACGGCACAGAAGGGATCTCAAGGATCACGAATCTCCAGCCCTCCCACTACAGGCAGGGCCACCAACCTCCACATTTAGTACTAGATCCTACCCTATACTTCATAACACAGTAATGAGCCACAGGTGGGACTGGAACAAATGAGATCCCAGTGGATCTCATATCTGGGTTTCATAGGAATTGTAGGTGTGGCATGTACTGCTTACCTGACTGCTGACTGTGTCCTCGATGAGCTGGATCCACAAGTTTATCAGTATGAACAGCTAAACAGAGAGGGCTTGTCACATTCTCTGTGTCTGAACAATACCAGAGTTGCTTCTCCATTTTTGCCCCTGGAGTGTTTAAGGCCTGCCTCACTGGGATCATGGTCATCCTGATCCAGAGGGTGGCAACCCTGCCCACAACAGAGGGATGGAACTGTATGTTCTATAAAGTCCCTTCCAACCCAAGTCATTCTATAATCCTTTGATTCTTTAGAATAGTTCTTAACAAATACTGAGTATGAAAAACCTGGATTTCCAAATTAGGAAGACACCATGGAAAAGGTTAACAGGTATTTAACCTATCAGAGAAGTTTGTTGTTGTTGTTGTTGTTGTTGTTTTGTTGTTGTTGTTGTTTTTTTTAGGGCTTGAAATGAGGCTCAAGAGGTTTCAAAAGAATCCTCTGTTTCTTGAAAATGCTCATAGCTAATACCAGACTGAAAGCAGAGCAGCTCCATTTGCACAGAAGAGCAAGTACAGAGAGCACGAGACACTGTCATTTTATATATACATATATAACTGCATATGTGTACACATATACCAAAATGCTTTTTTTGGTCATCTATCCATGGTAATATTCTCAAAATGAAAGCTTTGTGGAAGAGCTTCAGTTGCATGAGATACTTACAATTTCTCTTCATAGTTTTTCTTGTCTTAAGGCAAGCAATACGGAACATTGAACCTCATTATTAAAGAGTCTTGAATTTTGAAGAAATTTTACATTTTGAAATACTGCAAATATGTTTGTATATTAAAAAAAAAACAAACACACACACACACAATAAATCAATTGCTTTGAGGAAATCACAGGTCATGATTTTAATAATTTTTAATGAGCATTTTCATCAAAAGATGCCTTAGAAAAATTGTCAAGCTTTAAAAATATAATTTTTACTTCCCGCTGTTCCTGTTGGCATGACTTTTCAGTATTGCATTCCATCAGCAGTTAAAGACTTCCAACCGCTAATCTAAAAATTGACTCAGTTTGCATTTTATGTCCGCAGCCATTTAGCTCCTCTCTTACCTATCTTTACCTTCTTGATGTATTTTGCAGACAGAAATCACACTCCTTCTCAGCTTACGCTTTGCTGTGTGGAAGAAGCTAACAGCCTTATGTTTATTTTAAAATAAATTTCATAACTGTAGAAATCAAAGAATGTACTGCCTCTTCTTGTAAGGAGGTACTGGCACATTAAGGAAAGCAAAACAGACACACTTTACCCCTTCTCTCCCCCCCCTACATCCCCTTCCATCTTTCTCTCCTCCAGTTTTTCTTCCTCCATACAAATACAGCTCAGGGAGTCTGTGTACAGATCTGGCAGTATTTGTCAGCACCCAAACAAGCTGTAAAATAAAATCACACAAGCTAATTTTAGTTCTGGCTGGCAAAGCCAACACTGCTGCTATCCTAATGCCTGTAATTTGGCTCAGAGAAAAATGTTTTGGAGGCAGAATTGTTTAACTCCTTCAAAAACAGTTGGCCGACTGGGGCTCAACAGGCTTCCAGCTGGCAAGAGCACAAGGGATTCTGTTCTCCAATCGAGGTACATCGCTTCTGGATGGAGCCACATGAAATCCTGAATTTGATATGGATTTTGTTGCAAACTTGGATCTACCAGCAAACATTATAAGACTTCTGCCACTATGCTCTAATTAATCACTGAAAACTACCAATTAACTCTAATGTTGGATATTTGATTCTTAGTTCAGTTATTTGCAGCATTGCTCACAGAAGCTACTACATGCGTTAGGGTTCTGTGGTCTGGGAGCACTATGCTGTAGTAGCACTGAATCTTGTCTCAGCAAAATGCTGTAACTTATGATCTTTCTGGTTTTTGTTTGTTTGTTTGTTTATTATTCTAGTTCATAGTAAGCCATGTAAGTGATCATTTAATGGTACAAATAACATTATTTTAATATAGATAATTTTTAAGTAGTTATGGCAGTGCCCCAAGTGTCTGCTTCCCTCCCCCTGAATTCACATCTTCAGAGTCACCGTATGTTGAAAATACAGTAATTGCCAAGAAGACCAGAGGTATCCTGGATTGCATGAAAAAGAGTGTGGCCAGCAAGTTAAGGGAGGTGATTCTCCCCCTTTACACAGCCCTGGTGACTCCACATTCAGAGTGCTGTGTCCAGTTCCGGGCTCCTCAGTGAAAGAAAGATAGGGAACTTCTGGAGAGAGTCCAGTGGAGGGTCACAAAGATGGATAGGGGCCTTAAGTATCTCTCTTATGAGGAAAGGCTGAGAGACCTGGGACCTGTTCAGCCTGTAGAAGACTGAGAGGGGATCTTATCACTGTTGATAAATATCTGAAGTGCAGCAGTCAAGTGGACAGGGCTGGACCCTTCAGTGGTGTGCAGCAACAGAACAAGGGGCAATAGGCACAAATTGAAATATGGGAATTTCCATAAGAATACAGGGAAAAACTTTACTGTGGGGATGACAGAGCACTGGAACAGGCTGCCCAGAGAGGTGATGCAGTCTCCTTCTCTGCAGATAATTCAAGACCCACCTGGATGCTTTCCTGTGTGACCTGCTGTAGGGAACTGCTTTAGCATTGGGTTGGACTTGATGATCTCCATATGCCCATTTTACCCCTACAATTCTGTGATTATGTGAAATATTCCCAGCACCTCCAGACAGCGCCTTCTGAAATAATCTTTTGTACAGTTTTCTCGAGGCGCTGCAGTCACACTTGTGCTGCGCTGATCTCACTGCAGCCAGAGCCATCTATCAGGAGCTCGGAACAAAAGGACAGACTGGGATGTGTGCACCTGGTTCACAGCAGGATCCCACGGTTGGTTTATGCTCCTACGCTATGAGATGCGAAGATTTGGCTGCTTTGTAAGACTGAGACAAGGGCTTCTTGCCATCTTCAAACCGATGCTGGCTTAGGGCAGCAGGAGGCCGCAACCCAAGCTCTGAGCTCAAGCACAGGCGAGCGGCCTCCACCGGACGAAACCACAAGGGCGCAGAGGCGGGGGAGGGCGGGGGGACACAGGAGCAGCGGAGGCGCCTCTCTCCGGCTCCGAGGCTCTGCCGACGCCCCGCCGGGAAACACGCGGCTCCGCCGTGCCAGCCTACAGAGCTCGCGGCGCCAGCAGTGAGGACGCCGCCATCCGCCCCCCCGGCGCGATGCGGCAGGTGGTGCCGCCCGACGGCGGCGGCGGCGGCGCGAGGAGGCGTGGGGCGGCGGGGGCGCAGGTGAGCTCGCTGTGGTTTCTCCCCCCTCCTCCGCGTCGCGCACTGCGTTTGTTTCCGGCCGGCGCCGCGCAGGTAACGGGCCGGGGCCGCAATGCCGCAGCCACGCGGCCTTTCCCCTCTTTGGCCCTCTCCGCTCTGTGCAGCAGGCCTTTCCGGCGAGCCCCGGCCCCGCGGCTGTTAGCTCTGAGCTGAGTGGAGGCGGCGCGGCCTCGCTGCGGTTGTGTCGCTGCCTTCTGTGGGGCACCGCCGGCGGTTGTTTGCGGGCGCGTTTGCGGCAGGGGAGGGCTCGGGCGCTGTCGGCTGCGCTCCGTGAGCAGACGTGGGGGTGCGGAGTGCAGCTCCTGCCTGCTGGGTGCCGGGTTTGTGCTCATACGTGCGAGTTGCTGACATGATGCATAGCAAATACAACCGATTTGCTTGTTGAAGACAGATGATCAAAAGCGATCCAGCCTGATAAATTAGGTTTTGATAATTCTTAGCTGCTATCAATAAAGCCAGGCGCTCTTCTTTTGCGCTTTTTGAAGAATGAGAGGCACGCTGAAAATAAAAGGGAGCCCTTAGTAGTTGTACGAGGAAAGGAGTGAACAGGCTGGTTCCAGTGCTGGCAGTTTGCAATAAGCAGAGGTAATCGGCCATGTAAGCTTAAGCTTTGCTTGCCTGCGAACTATGCAGAATTCTTCCAAATTCAGTGACCTTATGTTTGTTTGTGATTTGTCCATTTGTTTAAGTTGTTTTGCACTATATCCATGAGAGATATTGTGACCTTAAAGGAGCAGAAATGATCAGGCACAATTATATGTGTATTTACTCATGATGTCGTCATCATCATAGCATCACTGTAGCATGTGCAGTTGATGCTTCAGCAGCGATTAAAAAAGTACCGTTTCTAGAATTCTGGAGATGTTTAGGAGAAGACATGATGTGTGTTTGGGTGTATCTTGAAAGATGTTTCAGGTTTGTTGGGATGTGTGTTCAGAAATAAGCCTGGTGTGCATTTTTTAAGTTGACTGAGACCTCTTGTTTTCTTTCAGGTACCTCAGCTTGTGGTAGCAATGGAGGCAGTGATGCAAACTATGTGGTAATTACAAATAAACAAAACCATTCCTTGCAGTACAAGACACTTCCAATATTATTCAATGCCTCACATCTCAGAAGATGAAAAGGAGAATGGTTCTGGAAACAATGGAAACACTGAAAAGAAACCTGGGAAAGAATCCTCAGAAGTTTCTCTTCGTGATCCTATAAAGTCGTACTGCATCTCAGATGCCTCCACTGTTTCTTTGGTGTCCAGAGGAGATGGGCATTACCCATGGGGATGTCCTGTGACTCATACACGAGAGAAATTTTATACCATTTGCTCAGACTATGCTTTTTTAAACAGAGTAACATCTATTTGTAAGAGCCCAAGTGCTTCAGTTAGTGCCTGCCTGTCAGGCAGTGCTGCCTTAAATGTTGGAAATAACACACCTAGCTTGCTGGGCATTCAAACTGGTGCTTCAGAGATAATCTACAGTGAAGATGCTAACTTGGAAACCTTGTCTGGCAGCCTTGGAAAGCTTCCTCTGGCATGGGAAATTGACAAATCAGAATTCAACAGTGTGACTGCGAATCATAAAAACAAAGCAGGTGAGATGGTGATGTGTGATGTGGTAGAGGAAGGGTTGCTTTTCAGAACTTGCTTGTGAAGGGGCATGGTTAAGATATGTATTTCTTGATGGAGTGCTACGGGAGAGCCTGTACGTCATTTCAATTTGCTCATCAGCAAAAGAGAGAGTGAGGTAGGAGGAGTGAAAGCCAAATGTAAGTTGGCCATCAAACAAGACTGATTTGTACTTAACTGTTTGTGTGGTGGCTTTGGTGGCTCTGGTTAGTAGAATCTGATGAATTTTGCAGTGTTTATTTTTGCCTGTTAAATACAGTTTTGTCACTTGAATTATTGCCTGGTACTTCAGAGGTATGTTGGAAATTAAAGGTGTGCTTTATTCATTACAAGAAGTAAATGAGATCATTATAGGTATCTAGGAGAGCAGTTTCTGTTTCAAAATTGTATATGTTTTGATTCTCTGTATGTATACAGTGTTAAGGAGCCAGTTCCATTACAGCTGGCTTTACTGCCGCCTGTGTTCTTTTTGTCAGATTGCAGCTGTGAATCAAGCACCCATATCTGCATGGTTTTCTTTGTTTTGTAATCCCTCTGCTTACTTACAGCTGCCTGTAGCTTTTTTTTTTTTCTGTTGACTAGCTAGTCAAATAGCTGTGTTATTCACCTCATTGTGAAGCAAGTTTAGCAAAACGTGAACATTTTTAAGAAGTTTCTGTTGTATTTTAATATGTACAAGTAGTGTCATCAAATAAAATTAAGAAGCAATGATTACATCTTGCCGGATGGCCAATTTAGCCAAAAATAAAATACATGTAGTATGTTTTATTTGGATATGGTGGCTTCAAAATAGGTTAAATACTTCAACTATTTTTTTGCTGTTCCTCTATCTTAGTGGCTTAAACAGGGTGTAGTATTCTCTCTGACTTTGCCCATAAGTTTCATCAGAAAGAGTAGCTGGTTGTGAAAAGTAAAGTTCAAAAAAAAAAAAAAAAAAAAAAAGTTGGTTGGCTGTGGAAAGCAAATGCTTAATTATATTTTCCTATACATTTAATGTTATGAGATGGGGAGTTTGTGTTAGGCTGTCTGTTTAGTCTGGCAACATACTTTCAGCTTTCAGAGAATATATTTCTGGGACAGCTGATGTAACTCAGACAGAGAGTAATCAGATTGACTGCTTTCTCAGATTAGTTGAGCAGATAATTTTTAATTCTCTTAAAAAAAAAAAAAAAAAAGGAAGTTTCTTACATAGCAAATGGGTTCTTCAGTATTTACAGTATTTACAAACCCTTTGAAAGTCTTGATTGATTATTTGACCTTTCATCAAAGTGTTTAGTCTCAGTTTGCAATTACACAGCCAGCATCTGTTGTTTGAGGTGCATGCTATTTCTAACAATACTTAAGGAATAAGATATAAAAGGTAAGCAAGGTATTGATTTGTTTCTGGAATCTTCTTCACAGGTAACATGAAGAAACAAGTGGCAAAGAAAAAGTCCTCGGACAAAAAAAGCAGACAGTACAAGGAGTGTCCTCAGCTCTCTGCTCTTGAAGATGTGAAGGAAAGGAAAGTGTTGGACCTCCGAAGATGGTAGTATTTATGACATGTATTTAAGATTATCCCCATGCAGTTTGTTGGTAAACACTGTTGCTTATTATCTAAAATTTCTTAAAAATATCTTGTATTTTACTAGAAAGACTGTATTGACTGTGTGCACTAAGAGTATGTACTATAAATCTCATACTTTGTAAAAGAAGGAAAGAATAAGAGCTTCTCATCTGCAGAAATCCTAAAGCCTTTTCTTATTTTTGTAAACAACTTTTTGTTTTAATATGGAATCAATTTATGTGGAAGTTAAGTGCTTAAAACAATGCAACTTTGCTGGCAGGGTCAGGCAAAAACTAACTTGAAGTATAGTACTGATATATTTTACTCCCGATTTTTCTTTTAAGTTTGAAATGCTAGGTAAAAATCTGTCAATTCTATACAGTCTTTGTATACTGTATGAACACAGTTAATTTAGTGAATTCATCTGGTTCTTACCATATGTCTCTTACATGAGGGAGTTGGAGTTAGACTAGAGAATCTGCAACCCAGAATGTCATTTACTAGTAAGTAGTTGGAAATGCAGTTTACTAAAAATTCGTATCTTTAGAAAACATATGTATTGAACCTGTTGTATATTCTTACAGGATCATTTGTACAGAACTTCTGTAGCGCTGTTAGAAATTTAGCTGCTTTTTATGAGATAGGGTAGTAATATCTGACAAGCATTAGTGAATTTATTAGTCTTTTTTTTTTTTTTTTTTTTTTTCTGAAAGGATGTGCTTTTCTGTAGAAGTGAAGTAAGAGATTTAGTATAGCCTGGTCCCTCATTGGGGTGGCACAAAGCAAAGAAGTTCACATTGCTCATATGTGTAACTGGATCAAGAATGTTTACTGATGCATTTGTTGTTGCTGTTGATTTAGGTATTGTATTAGTCGACCTCAGTACAAGACTTCTTGTGGAATTTCTTCATTAGTGTCTTGCTGGAATTTCTTATATAGTACGCTGGGGGCTGGCAGGTGAGTCACACATGGACACCCATTTGCCTCTAGAGAATCTAAAATGTGGTGTCAATTACTTTATTAAATAAAACTTTTTTTTTTTTTTTTTTCAGTTTACCACCGATTACTCAAGAAGAAGCTTTGCATATATTGGGTTTCCAACCCCCGTTTGAGGAGATTAGGTTTGGTCCCTTCACTGGAAATACAACTTTAATGAGGTATACTCAGTTCTTTTGTTGCAGCCAAATAGTTATTGCATGGAAAACTAACATAATATAAACTAAATCATAAAACATCTAAAGATACAGCAGCGATTCATTTATTAAGAAAGGAAAGAAGTTGTGACTGGCATGTGTTAGATCGTAGGGCAGCAGAGAATACGTGTGTGCTCTGAGAATGTGTGAAGAATTTTTATGCTAGCTGTTATGTATGATGCGATGTTACACAGATCATGAGAACATAAATTAAAATGTTTAATTTTTTTAATTCAGTTTGATAAGTGGATACACTTCAGCAAATACAATTTCCTGGTTAGTAAATTTATTGACTCTCATTTTCCTGTTTTTGAAAATGCTTGTTAAGTGCTTATTGGTATCATTAGAACAGCCTGAAATGGCACTTGTTTTAACAGTAGCTTTATGTAAAAAATAAAATTGAGAATTGAAAATGAGATGAGTTAATTTGTTCCTTTGCTGCAACAGAACTCTACAGGATGAGTTTGAGGGGAAAGATAGGGCTGGAGTCACAGAAGCCCTGGACTTTTAAGTTCTCTTATTTCTGCTCTGCTGCTTTCTTATCTTGAGGAGTAAGGTCTAAAATCTGTGCCTTTTCTTTGTTTTATGGAACTCATAAAAACTTTTAGAATTAGATAAGGCTATGAGATTTGAACGCCTTGAAAAGACCTTGGTGTGTTACCCACATGCCAAAGACTGAAAATTTTTTATGCAAGATTGAAAAATTTTGCAGTTTTCTTAATAGCTCTGTGAATCATATTTCATCTAGTTGATATTCTTTAAAGGAGGTGTATATGATTTGCAACTGAATGTGGGTGCTGGATTTGAAAACGTGGCAGCGGTCTGTTCTTAAATAGTGGCATACTGTCTAGATCATTGAAGTGTAGTGAGAACTTCCTTCTCTGCCTGAAAAGACTCAGACCCAGTTTTTTGTTTTTTTTAAAATCTCTTAGGAATATGTCAACCTTTACAGAACAAGCTTATAGGATATTTTGCCACTTTGTGGTAACAGTCTGTACAGCAGAAAGTGTAACTTGGCATTCTTCTTTCTTTTTCCTGTGAGTGCCCAAAGTGCTACAGATAAATACTTTTTTAGTGTTTTTTTTTTTTTCCTAGTCAAATAATGTTTAAACATATGGCTGACTGGAAAACAGGAGGGCTGAGAAACAAACCCATCCTAACATAATTTTATGATTGAGATATTATCTTGAGGGAATATGAATTTGAATCTTCTAGCGCTGCAAGATGAAGTGAATATCTGAGACAGACCTGCTGTTATTTGCTGTTGTGAGGAGTTCTGGCACTGGACTCATGTAATGCTTTGGGAACACGAAGTATATGACAGAAGTCCAGTGTGATATGCAGAAAGTCCTATTGAAGCCTTTTGCCTTCTAATGTTTTAGAAGATTCTCACTGTGTGCCTTACAAATCATGGCTGGAACTTAGCAATACAGAGCTTGGGCCTTTCTGAAGGCTGAATAATTTGAAATTAGATGCAACCAGGATGAACAGAATAGGGCTAACATTTCTAAATCCAATGCTTTGCTAATTATGCATCCCATAAGAGGTCTGAAAAAGCAAAGGGAAAAGCTTTGAGTATTTATTTACCTTCCTAGAATGATTTGTTTGTGTTGTAATTTGCAGTCCATATACTAGTGTTATGGGTACTTAGTAGCACACTGTAACTTCTTTTCTAAACTGGCAAGCAGGGAAGTTAGAAAAAATAAAATTGCATTTAATAACTCTTGAGTCACTGCAATCTTTAAACTTATTGTTTCAGATGGTTTAGGCAAATAAATGATCACTTCCATATCAAGGGGTGCTCATATGTTCTGTATAAACCTCATGGAAAGAACAAAACAGCTGGAGAAACTGGTAAGTAGCTAATCCTAAAGCTTTCACCTTGCTGTATATAAATTGAAAAAAAATCTGCAATGTACTGCATTTGGCAGGGCAAATCATTTATTGCTTCTGTTTTAGGTAAGCTATCAAATAGCTCTGAATTGCCTGATTTTTTTCTGATTTCATTTTTTTTCTTGTATTTTGTGAACACTTTCATTTGAAATTTAAAAAAAGATTAAGATATCCTGTGCTGTAGAATTTTAAGGTAGCCAGGTTTCCTGTCTGTGTTTGCTGTAATACTGGAGAAGCAGCAATTTTTTTTCTTGTTATTATTTCAACAATTTGGAAATCTCTGTATGAAAATTTAGAGTGTACAGTATCAGAGTATTAATATAATAACTAAATTAAATGTTTTGTACTTCTAAAAATAATTTTCTGGAGTTGTACTCATTGATAGTGATGGTTGTATACCATGATAATGACAGGACAAGGGCAAATTGTTTAAAACAAAGACAGTAGAGATTTAGGTTAGATATTCTGAAGAGGTTTTTTCACTCTGAGAGTGGTATGATTTTGATGTATTTACATACTTTATTTCCTTAGCACAGTCTGTGGAAAGTGTTAACTTTTTTGTACCAAGACAGAAATAAAACACTAGGTCAGAAGTTTTGAATCAACACTATTTTACATGTTCCTGTCAGAGCACATACTCTAATTTATAAAAATAAGGGATGTAACTTTTTTATAGTAAGAAGTACAACTTTGTTGTTGTTGAATATGTTATGCTGGATTGAAAGCACTCTGAGCTGTAACATCAACTTTCTTTTGTAGCTGTGGGGGCCCTTGCAAAGCTAACACGTGGACTGAAAGATGAATCAATGGCCTACATCTACCATTGCCAAAACCATTATTTTTGTCCAATTGGATTTGAAGCAACCCCAGTAAAAGCTAGTAAAGCATATAGGTAAGATTGGATGCTTATGCTTATTTTAGCAGAGAAATGTACAGAAAAACTTACTGCAAGTGGATACCATTTTTCTCCTTTAATAATGTTTTAGCGTATGTTGGGAAAGCATTTATGTCTGAACTAGCAAAGCACTCTGTATTCTTAAAGAAATGAGTTAAAGCTAAAAACAACTGAGCAAGCTAGACTGAGAGTACTTAAACAGAAAACCATCAGTGGTAGTTAGAAGTTGCTTAAAGATGTGTATTTGTATGGAGTAGTTACTTACATGAAGGACAAGTAGCAAGTCTGAAAAAAAAAAAAAGCCCATAGACTTAAAAACAAACAAACAAAAAAAAACCCAAAAAACAAGGTAAAAGTGCATGTATGATTTAGGGACTAGAAGTAAAAAGCTTTACAGTGGTACTAATCCATTGTGGAGTAGACATGATGAACTCTGCAAATGCGGAAAGAACTATTTGTTTATGGTGAGAACAAGGGATCTTGTAGTACTGCATTATTGTGATTACATATGTTTGCAGTGTTGAATAAGAATGATGACAAAATTGGAGTGTAAGGCTTAGAAAAACAAGTAAAACTATCTGAATAATTTGTTACTGGGAATCTTGAAAAGAGGGATGGTGAGAAGTTTGAAGAGATTTCTGTCATAGTGTGTTTGGCTTTTATAAACAATTATTATAATGCTGAAACACTTCTTGAAGACCAGGGAAAATGTAATATGACGGTTGTTTTAGAATAAAAATATGATTTTAATTTCAGATTTGTCAGTAATTTGACATTACTCGGGATAAAATAGTGGAACAATCAATACAAGTTTCAATTAATTATAGGTTTAAATGGAAAATGATGGCATTGATATTCATACTTATATTAGGTTAAATTCTGTGCAAAACTACAAATTTCCTCAAGACTGACATTTTTCAGCCCTAGCAAACTTCATCTGAGACTTTGTAATGTTACTAACTTGCTACTATATGATATACTGAGAGTAGTTTTTCTTCTTTGTGCATCATCTACAGAATCATACTCAAATTGTTTTTCCTGTCTCTAAGTGGTTGTGAACAGTATGTGTCAGAGGTTTTCTGTTGCACTTTCTCAAGGTTCATCTGCTGATCAGTATTTAGTAATGGTATCAATAAGATACCATAAGAAAACAATCTCTGACAAAATTAGCAGATCCCAATAGCAGGAAATAAGATGTAATGAAGAGTGTAAGTCATTGGTGTGAGGTGAGCCTCAGTCTTGCACTTTGCTTACCAACCAGTCTGTGATTTGGTTGTGTTGAATTATGTAGCGTCACATCAGGAAATGAGGAAATGTTAACTCTGCTTCTAGAATTTAGAGTGGTAGCTGTATGGGTGCAATAAAACATAACAACCTGAGTCTAATCTGTTCCCAGTGTAAGGCTGTAACCAAGTGTTGCCGTTCTCTCTGCAACACTCGCTTTCCACCCCATAAGGTGCTGCTTTGCCAGCGAAACCGACCCCACACCAGGTCGGGGCCAAATGCTCACACAGACCCCAAGTATAGGTGAAGCAAAATGGCGTTTATTAAAATGTAGCAGGCACTTAAATATTCTCGTCCCTGCTTTGTCTACACCCCTTGCATTCACGCTGTCCTATCGTGGGACAGCACCTGGCAAGCCCTGAGCATAGGGAACCTGACCCCGTCACACACCGTGTCCTCGCTACGCCTACTACATCTCCCCCTCCCTATGCTCAGTAATATCCCGTAACAGCGCGAACGCAAACGCTACAATTGTTCCCGATACCCGTGATACTCTATACTCTATGCATTGGTCCCTAAGCTACTACATAATCCTTAGCAAGCAATTCTGAAAGCACATAATCACACACGGCAGAATAGTGGCAATACACACAATTACTAAAAGTGCTAATACTATGTCCTTAACGATCTTCGCAATCCAACTCCCGAAGTTGCCAAACGTCTTCTTGAACCCGTCTCCGATGGGGTCGTCGTCCACCTGGATCCTCTCCGTATGGTCTCGCAGGGCTTTCAGCGCTTTATGGATGGATACGCTGTGGTCGCTAAGATTGAAGCAACACATTCCTTCTAGGTCTTCACATTCATGCCCCTGTGCCAGGAGCAAGAAGTAGATGGCTGCTTTGTTTTACAGCACCGCATGCCGAATACTGTTTGTGTCCTCTAGCATCGCATTCAATACTAATGTTGTTAAATTCGCCTGCTTAACTGACCAACATGCTAGGTGTTCTATCTGAGCCAAGCTCTGTGCTGCAGCAACCCCAGAGTCGTTCAGAGATTTTATCAAACATGCCGTTTGGCTAGCTAGATCGGTGTTGTTACGGCAGCTGGAATGGTTTGTAGTGTACTTAACAAAGGCTTCTAACGTGTATTGAGAAATGCCCATTAGGCAAGTGCAAAAGAGTGAGGTAGCCGATTGCAAACTAAAGCAAAAGTTGTTTTGGCTCGTCTTATTTACCTAAGTAACCCGTAAATTCCCTGACAGTGACAAAAGGTGAATTCCCTCGCTCCCTGTGATAAAGCAATAACCACCACACACACTAAACATAACATTCGCCTGATAGAAAGGCATTTTCTCGTTGGCAGCAACGGTTGAGTTTCCCTCCACGCTTCTCCCGGCCTTCTTTCGGGGTTCCTGAGCTGTCTCCTTCTTCTTCGGTGTTAACAGGAGCCATACCTGCAAAACTCAGAATCCCCCGTTACTGTTCTCTTTCTTCAGATCTGGTTTGACCTTTCTCGCCGGGATCCACATGACACTTCCCGTACTGACATGTTTTACAGCAGCATACCCTCTACCCCATACTAAAATCCTCCATCCTGACTCCCATATTCCTGCCTCCGTTCTTATTTTGACTAGAGGGCCTTCCTCTAGAATTCTGGGTCGCCAATGCTTTTCTACTGGTGCCCTGCTGGCATCCCCTCTTTCATAGTGATTTAAGGCAAACTGAGCTTTGGCCAGTATCTCTCCTTGTCTTGCTGTTGGGATTCTGTTGTTATATCCCTCCCCCTCCCCAAGAACATAGATCTTTTCTTTGAGGAGGCGGTTGGCTCTTTCAACAATGGCCTGTCCTTGTGAGTTTCCTGGAATACCCGTAGTATGCTGAATTCCCCAGGCCTCTAACCAATTCTTGGTGGATCGTGATGTAAAACATGAGCCGTTGTCCGTTTTAATCTGTACTGGCAAGCCAAGGACCGCAATAGCTACAGCCCAGTGGGCCTGGGCCGAGGTAGAATTAGCTTTTCCGTGTTGGGTAGCCACGATCATCGTGGAGGCTGTGTCAACAGTAACTGCCAACCACGACCGAGGTGACATTCGCGGCTCCCATGTAAAGTCCGTCTGCCATATTTGCAGCGGCCCTAAGCCGCGGGGGTTGACCCCCGCCCCAATAGCAGGAGCTGAATTACAATGAGGGCAGGCCTGCACCACACCCCTTGCAGCTGTAATGGAAATACCACAGGCTCGAGCGAGTGCTCGGGCGCCTATGTGAAGCGTGGAGTGGAGGTCTCTGGCCTTCCGGATCGTCAGGACACGGGACCCTGCAGCCGCATCTGCGGCTGCGTTGCCCTCTGAAAAGAATCCTGGTACATCAGAATGACTTCTTACATGTAAAATTGCTACAGGTTCTATTCGGGTGCACAAAGCATCTTCTAAGATAAGCGCTGCTTCTGTACTAGGGATGCCTTCTTGGCCCATTTTCAAAGCAAGCTTAGCTGCAAAAGCGGAATCTGTGACTATGTTACAGGGAAGGGAGGGCCAATAAACAATTGCCATCGCAACAGCTCTGACCTCGAGCATCTGAACGCTGGCGCCCGGATCTGTGAAGATTATGGAATCCCAGCGACCATTTATTTCCCACACTACTGCCCCTTGCCCCGTTGATGATGATGCATCGGTAAACAGGGTAGGCCCTTCCACGGGCGAGTCTTGCACCCTGCACCGTAACGACAGCTGCAATGGTCTCGCCAGTTCAAAAATAGGGGGCGAGTCCGCAAATGTGAGGGAAGCTGACGTCCCTTCCAAAGCAAGCAAGATGGGCTCTGGGAGTGGTAAAGAATCACGAAATGATGTAGGGAGATAGATAATAGAAGGTTCTTGTCCAAAGGTTCTGACAGCTGTATGACGGCACTTACAGAGAAGCCTAGCTAATATTTCCAGCCAGGAGGAGTACGCACGCGTAGGCTGAACGGAAAAATGCCACCACAACGGTTGTGGTTTGGCTCCCAAGTCATGGCCTATAACAGCAGCCGCCCCACTCTCGCATTTACAGGCAGCCACTTCCAACTCCCTTCCAGGATCATATCGAGACAGAGCCGATTGACAACAGGATTCTGTTATTTCCTTCCATGCCTCTGCCATTTCGGGCGTGATGGAACGCGCCTCGTTCGGATCCGAGCCCTTAAGCTGCTCATAAAATGGCTGCATGAGGCGAGGAGGGATCCCCAGTGCCCCTCGAATCCATTGTAAGGCTCCTACTAGCTTCTGCACATCCCATAGCGTGCGTATCCGGGGTTTGATGTTAACCCCGACTGGGTGGACAGTTTTGTCTCCCAGCCGATATCCTAAAAACTGGACCCCCGATCCTCTCTGGATCTTTTCAGCAGAAATAGTGAAGCCGGCTGATGTCAGGAGCCTCACCACTTGGGCTTCTAATGACTGGAGCCCCGATGGGGTCGGGGATGATAGCAGCAGATCGTCCATATAGTGCAGTAGGAGGAACTGCCTAGGGGACTGTCGGACCGGACTCAAGACTCTGTCAATCACTATCTGACAGATCGTGGGAGAGCACGCCATCCCTTGTGGGAGCACTCGCCAGTGATACCGACGAGCCGGGCCTTGGTTATTACGGACAGGAACCGTAAAGGCAAAAGCCTCCCTGTCTTGCTCAGCCAGGGGTATGGAGAAAAAGCAATCCTTCAAATCGATAACAACAACCCCCCAGCCTGCAGGCACGGCTGAACTACACCAAAAGGCACTAACTGAGCGTTAACTGCGCGCAAATCATGCAGCAAGCGATAGGATCCTGACCGTTTCTTTATCACAAATACAGGAGTGTTCCATTGACTAAGAGAGGGTTCTATATGACCTAAGCGAAGCTCTTGCTGTACTAATGCGTGAAGCGCTACAAGCTTTTCTGTCGGTAAGGGCCACTGATCCACCCAGACAGGTCGCACTTCCTGTCTCCAGCGCAGTGGGATCGCATACTGCTCTGACAATTGGCAGATCGTGGCCCCCATTATAAATTTGTTATGCGTGCCGCCACACCCCGCAGAAAGTCCCTCCCTAAGAGGGTTCCTGGCACCTGTGCCACTAACGGGGTAAGCAGAACAGGCCTTTCCAGGGAGCCATCCCTGTTGATTACGACAACCTCAATCTTCTGGGCGGACCTCCGGGTGGGTGTTGTTCCTCCCACTCCCGCTATCATCTGTGTCGCCCCTGTAGGCCATGTAGAGGGCCAATCGGATTCCGCAATAACCGTCACATCTGCGCCAGAGTCTATCAAGGCAGTGACAAAGATGGACCGTGGCCCCGCTGAATCAAGTGGGAGATCAGTGATCGTAATAGTGGCCTTCACTAGAGGGCGCTCCTCACAACCCAAAGACAAAGCGACCATAGGCTGGCTCAGGTCTCCCAACTGCAAGCGGACAGGGAGGTCCCCGGTCGAACGTGGTCTCCCTCTCGATCTATTGGGCGGCTGCGATCTACTTCGAGCTCTACACTGCGGCGCCTTATGGCCCCTTTTCCCACACAACTGGCATACTGGACTTTCGTTGCTGCCTATTCTGGCCCTACACTGGGCCCTGATATGGCCCCACTGGCCACACCTAAAACATGGGCCTTGAGCCTCTTGATCCACTGCCGGATAGCCGGGGTGATGATAACCAAAGCCTCCGTGCGCCATCATCACTCCAGTCACTGCGGCAGCAACCTCGCCTGCCACAGACGGATTTGACTTTTGTTTCTCTACGATATACTTGATGGCCTCACCAGGGGTGTGAAACTTTTCCGGCGCCGCTCTTAGCAAAGCACGCACGTCCCCGTTCGACTTTTGATAAAGGCAGTCCAGAATAACAGGGTTATGGACCGCCCTAGGAAGGTCTGACCCTTCTACGGCCTTTATCAGCCTATTTGCAAAATCCTGAAATGACTCCGTGGGGCCCTGTGTAATTTCTGTCCACGGAGTAGATGGCTCTGCATTCCTTGCGAGCCTTCTAAACGCCTCTAAAGCGGCGTCAGATGTAGCAATTAATTCCCCAGGTCTCAGGTGGATAACTTGTGCCTGGGCAGTTAACAGACCTGGTGCGCTACCCATCAATCTCTGAAGGTCGGAGTTGTGTAATACGTTCGCTGGATCGTTTTGCGCTATAACCAATAACTGTCTAAGCCGGGCCTGCCACTCCTCCTTCCACAATGTATACTGCACCGGCTTCAAAACCATACGCATCAAATTCTCTATATCATAGGGCAAGAGAGGCCCCTGTGCGGTAAGGTTCTCGAGGGCATTCATCGTCAAGGGGGATTTCAAACCCTTTTTCTCAACTGCCTCAAGCACCCTTGTGATCCCTTTCGGGTCTAAAGGAACCCAAATTGGACCGTTTTCTGAGGCTACAACCGGAAACGCAGCTGGATTCGCTAAGCCCTTTTCTTCTGCTGCCTCTTTAACTTTAGCCCAGTCAGTAACCGGGCCCCCCCACCGGCGCGGGCTCCCTCCCGGGTGCGGGCTCCCACACCGGCGCGCTCCGCCTACCGCCCTATCGCGTTCTTCAAGGGGCGGTTCTGGCTGTGACGTTTTCTCCAAAGAAGGGCATAAAGACGGAGCAGGGTAAGGCGAGGGCGGGGCTGTCGGCTCACATGACTGACTCGGCGACTCCTTCTTCTCCGTCTCTCCGCCTCTGCTCTCCGCCGTCGGCGCCATCTTTGCCTCGCTGGATCTATGAGAAAGCAAAGACCCGCTCCCGGCAGCCCCCGTCGCGCTCCGGTCCACCCCGAACCCTCCTTCTGCCTTTGCCGCTTTAAGAGCCTCAAGTATCAAGCCCCACGTTTTAAGCTCTGAGGCTTTTTGGTCGGACATGGCGCGCTGGCACAGCGCCGCAGTAAGTGAGTCCCACCGATTTGAATCGAGCACCTGTTTAGGGGAGTCCAGCTCACCCTCCTTTTCTAGCCGCGATAACACGGCCGCGATCTCCTTCTTAGAAGGAACGGTTTTACCGCAATAACTTTTACAGAAATATAAAAGTACCTGAATTACTTGATCCATAATTACACACGCGACCTGCCGCCACCTCACAGGTTCCACCGCAGTGTGTCTTCCGTAGGCGACCTGCCGCCACCTCACAGGTTCCACCGCCTTACGGGCACGCCGGGCAGCTACTACTCACAGGGTGAATCACGTCGGGGTCACCATTTGTTGCCGTTCTCTCTGCAACACTCGCTTTCCACCCCATAAGGTGCTGCTTTGCCAGCGAAACCGACCCCACACCAGGTCGGGGCCAAATGCTCACACAGACCCCAAGTATAGGTGAAGCAAAATGGCGTTTATTAAAATGTAGCAGGCACTTAAATATTCTCGTCCCTGCTTTGTCTACACCCCTTGCATTCACGCTGTCCTATCGTGGGACAGCACCTGGCAAGCCCTGAGCATAGGGAACCTGACCCCGTCACACACCGTGTCCTCGCTACGCCTACTACACCAAGGGATTAATGAAAATTTCTATAGACTCATAGAATCATTAAGGCTGAAAAAGACCACTGAGATCATCTAGTTCAGCTGGTGACCCATCATTACCATGCCCACTAAACCATGTCCCTCAGTGCCACATCTACTTTTTTTTTTTTTTTTTAAACCTCAAAGGATGGTGATTCCACCACTACCCAGAGCAGCCTGTTCCAATGGCTCACCACTTCTTTGGAGAATAAATTTCTCCTAATATCCAACCTGGAACTTCCTTGGTGCAATTTGAGGCCATTACTTCTCGTTCTGTCACTGTTACTTAGGAGAAGAGACCAATCCCCATATTGCTATGACCTCCTTTCAGGTAACTTTACAGAGTGATGGTGTCTCCCCTGAGCCTCTTCCAGGCTAAACAATCCAAATTCCCTCATCTGTTCCTTTTGAGTCTTGATCTCTGTACCCTTCACAGCTTCATTGCCCTTCTCTGGTCATGATCCAGGGTCTCAAATCACTTCCTTGTGGTGAGGGACCCAAAACTGAACATAGCACTTGAGGTGTGGCTTCAGTAGTGCTGAGTACAGAGAGACAGTCACCTCCCTAGTCCTGCTGGGTTAGCTATTTCTGATGCAAGCCAGGATGCCATAGGCCTTCTTGGCCACCTGGGAACACTTCTGGCTCATGTTCATCTGGCTATCAACTAACACCCCCAGGTCCATTTCTTCCACACAGCCTTCCAGCCACTCTGCCCCAAGCCTATAGCATTGGATGGGGTTGTTGTGACCAAAGTGCAGGACCCAGCACATGGTCATGTTGAAGCTCATACAGTTGGCCTCAGCCTGTTGATCCTGCATTTCTAGATCCCTCTGTAGGGCCTTCCTACTCTCAGGTAGGCCTTCCTCCCAGCTTGCTGTCATTTGCAAGCTTACTGAGAGTGCATTCAATTTCCTCATCAGTATATGAACAAAAGAGTATATAAGGTGGTTGTGGGTTTTTTCCTTTTTTTTTTTTTTTTTTTTTTAAATTGAGGTTTCATTCACTGACATGTGATGTGGGTGAAAAGGGTGACCCAGATAGAAGTTCAGCACGTTAATCTACTTACGATTACTGAACAGTTAATGACTTGCTTACTCCATCACTTACTAAGAGTACGCACTGGAAGAGCAAAGGAGTTAAAGTAACAAATAAAATGTGCAAATTAGATTGAAAAAGCAGTTAAAAATAAGTAGTGTGATCCAGTGTGTGGAAATTGCTGATGCCTTATAAATCTAGTTTGAATTTATGTTGCTTAGTAGTGAACAAAAGCAGTGATTACGGTATTTTACCCATGATTGAAATGGATTCTCGCTCACTACCATTATTATTTTTAAGTCAATATTGGATTTCTTTTTCTTAACAACAGATCTCTCCTAAAGATGTAATATGAAGTAATGAGTTCAGGGAGCTTTTACAGCCTTATTTTAGGCTGGGACTCAAACCATAGGAGCATCCTGTTTTCTTTCTGTCTTCTAATGTCTTGCTCTGAAAAATCATGTTAGTGCTCCAGAGGTGCAACATTAGATTTCGTAGTAATTCTTGTATACTTTTTGCATTCTAGTTATAGAAAAGCTTTTGATTTACTGTAATACTAAGAGACATTTAAGCTTCAAGAGAAATGGGTAGATAGGTTGCTAGGCTGAGCTTAGTAGACAGTTCTTAGGTCAACCATAGACTTCCTATGATCTTAGGTTGCTGGATTTGGACTCGGGAGACCTGGGTTCGGTTCCCAGTTCAACCACAGACTTCCGTTGTGATTTTAGGTAAGTCAATCTATCCTGTGTCTCAGTTTAACAGGTGTGGGATGATGGAGTACATTGTTACTTTACAGGGAATGTTAGGAATAAATAAGCAAATGGTTGCAAGCAGTAAGGCCATATACTGTTTATTATCTAGGCAGGAAAAAGAGCTTTTGTTACTGTTGAAACTGAAGTAGCTTTTCATTGGATAATTACACACAGGAAGTCACAGGCCTATGTATCTCATCTGTCTGCCCTAATGTCTGTCACAAACTTTCCCTGAAGCAGTTACTACAGGCCTTGAATTTCTGGAAAGTTGCTCGCAAATGTGAATTAGTATCAGTTGAAGGGTTGATTTGCTTCGTTTTTATACATCAGGTGCTCAGGAGGAAGTGACTGAAGTTAGTATTTTCCTATATGTTATCCTATTTCTTTTAATAATAACTGTTAGGTGGGCTGTAGTTTAAAAATAGTGGAAGGAGCTAATTGATGGCTCTGTCAAAACTGGGGTATAAAGTGTTTGTTTCCCTCTCACATGGCTTTTCACAACTCCTGTTTGTATTCTTATAGGTATGTTTATATTTAGATCTTATACTAGATTGCCTTTCAACTGAGTAAAGCTATTTTGAAGATCTGTGTTTTCTCTGAATAGTAAGCAGTAGTACTTCTGTCTTGCTTAGACATACGTAAACATCTCTGTAATTTATATGGAGATTTTAATCTTTCTTTCTTTTTAGTATGCACAGTAAGTCTTACTAGCATTATATCTTCTATTGAACAGAGGTCGTGTTTTGCAGCAAGAAGTAGAATATTGGATCTTAATTGGAGAGCCAAGCAGAAAACATCCAACGATACACTGTAAAAGGTATGTTATTTCATAAGAACTTTTAAGTTAGGCATTTTTAAAAAGCAAGCAATTTGTATGTATTTCCTAAGGGCCACCTACGGACTTTTCTGCTGAATTAATTTCTACTGAATGAATATACTGTAGTTTTAAGAGAAGCAGTTGCTTTAATGGGAAGCTTCATCTTGACTTCAGGCTAGCTTTGCAATTTTAGATGTGGCAGGACAGAGGAATACCAAAGCCTGTTTCTCTTAGATGTGACAGCTTATATTAGTCAGGCAGAGAAGACATGTAATGTACCTGCAATCATATCAGTTGTGATTTATAGGCTGTGTGAACCTTGACTGAGCACTGGATATCTCAAGATCTAGTTTAGATGTAGGTACAGCCTGTAATCTGCTGCATCATTAGTTTACACATGCATAAAACCAATATATTCATGATGAGGTCTGGTCCGTAAGAAGTTGGTGAGTAAACTAGATGCATAGACTAGGACAGCTAGAGGGTTCTGTACTGAAGTTTCATGGATATAATTTATCATGGCAAATGTAACTGTAACTGTTAAACAGTTTTCTCAGCTTTATTTGATGTTCTATTTGGTAGAGCTTAGTATTAATATCTGGAAGGAGAGAACAGTGCAAAAGAACAATATTTCTCAGGAAAGAAGTTCCTTGGCCGAAACAAAAATTTTAACAAATATGCTCTGCCGTGCAGGCCAGTTTATTATGCAGTAGGGTTTTTTAAAATAAATTAGGAAAAGAACTGCTGGGAGGGTGAGGAAGTCACAGAACTACTTTTTCTTTTCTTTATTCTCTCAACTATTTTGAAAGATTATTTGAAAGAGCTTATCTGATATAGACAGACAGATTGATCTGAGTACCTGAAACTCAATTTGTCTTTTTCTTGGTTTGTGATGTGACTGTCCACAACTGTGAATAGCTGCATGTTTTGGACTGGTGAGATTAAGTGCAACAAAACAAAAAATCACACTATGTATGTGTTTCCTGTATTGAGAAGCATAACACTATGCATCCTGCTGACAAACATTGTTCTGTGGTGTATGAACTAGAAGTGGGAAATGCAAACTTGTGTAATACAACAGATGTCACTATGGTAATAACAGTCATTCTTCAGTCCCTCCAAGAGCTAGCAAAAAGTTCTGTGTATTAGGTGGGTTGGGAAAAAGGTTGGGACAGAAATCTGTTTTCTGAACTTGGAAGGTGATATGAAAGAGAAATGTGTAATTTGACATTTGAAGAACTGAAAAAGTGATGTATAGACATAAAGATGTGTAAAAATACAGGGATATTTATTTGCACTGGTCTAGAAAGAGCTATGAAACTGAAGAGCTGAGTAGATGGGAATGATTGAATTGATAGTTTATTAGAGGTGGGACTTGAGCAGAATGGAAGAGTGGGTTATGGGTAAAATTGTCTAGTAGAAACAGTGGATAAGGAAAACAAGGATTTGACTGAAATGCAATACAACAGCAAAAGGTATAATACAATAAAAGGAACTTTTCTCTTTGCCAAAAGCACATCTATCTTCTTCCTTTCAAAAGTTGGTGAGTTGGCAAGCAACACAACAAATGACTTGTGATGCCATTATTCATTTTGGAAGCTGTTAACTAAGAGCAGCACAATATCTGTGAATGCTTCAATTTAAAAAGTTAAGTTTTTATATCTAACTTGATGTCTCCAATACAGAGGTGTTTATATTTTTACACACTTGTTTATCTTTAAATTCCTCTTAAGACTGTTTAAAACCTCAGATTTCTATTCTTCTGTATGTAAGGGAGGTGCATGGTTTTGAGGCTTCAAATTCCCAGCTGAGTAGTAATCTTATTTTGTAGGTGGGCAGATATTGTCACTGACCTAAACACCCAAAATCCAGAGTACCTAGATATTCGACACCTAGAGAGAGGACTGCAACATCGGAAAACAAAGAAGGTAAGGTAAATGCTATTTAGAAGGAAGAAAATTTGTGGTAAATTTTGGCAAACCTGTTCATTCTTAACAGTTAAAAATTTTTCTATGAAGTGATTGCAGAAGGCAAAAGTCAAGTGTGTGTACTTGCATGCAGTCATGAATGTTTACTTGCAGAACAAGACATGATTTAACAGTAGCCTGGCATATGCAGGGCTGTCTGCCTATACCATATATTTGGTAAAAACATTTAACCTTGTTGGCTTAAAATGCAGCTGCAGCAAGTATGGAAATATTCTACAGATAAATTATAGACTGATCATTTGGATCCTCTTGATGCTACATGTAGTCTGGAAAGAAAATACAGTAGAGTAGAGTATCAGACAGAAGAATGCATGTGCGTCTGTTAACTTTATATATCGTTATGTATTATTTATGTATCATTATAACTATATATATTACTGTATTTCTTTCCTATAGATACACTTCTATCTTGTGTGTGGGGGAGGGGACTCTATTTTTAATTTGCGGGTTGGAAGTCTGAGATAATATGCTGGAGAGAGTATTTGAAGAGATCATTGGTTGAGAGTTGAGAGAACATATGGAAGATGGTGTCAGCATGATGACAAGAGACCAGAACAGACAATTTGTGTGAAGATGGCTGGAGAGTAAAAAGACTAGCAGAACATAGGTTATATTAGCGATAGATTGTACTAAACCATGAAGATTAAAATGGATTATTTAAAAAGATAAGAAAGAAGACAGATGAATCATAGACTGGCCAAGGTTGAAAGAGACCATCAACATTTTGGCATAAAACATGTCCCTTAGTAGTACATCTAAACATTTCTTGAACACCTCCAGGGATGGAGACTCAACCGCCCATTCCAGCACCTCTGGGAAATTATCCAAATTGATTGAGCAATGTTTTTGTATTGTGGGTATGGTTTTGTATTGCTATACTTGTTGGTTTGTTTGTTGCTGATGTTTTGTTTTAAGAATTCTGTTACCTGGAAAGATCTTTATTTCAAGTATCTACTTAAGCATGAAAGCACATTTGTAATTTATAACAAAGAACTTTTTAAATTTTATTAGGTTGGAGGAAATCTTCATTGCATCATCGCCTTTCAGAGACTTAACTGGCAAAGATTTGGTCCTTGGAATATTCCATTTGGAAGTGTCAGACAGGATAAACAATCCCTAACACAAGGACAAGGTATTGCCAAATCTGAGAGTGAAGACAATATCTCTAAAAAACAACATGGACGATTGGGTCGATCTTTCAGTGCTGGTTTCCATCCAGAATCTACGTGGAAAAAATCTAGTCTTCGTGAGAGGAGGAACAGCGGGTATCAGAGCTATAATGATTATGATGGAGATGATTAGAATGAACTTTAGGTAATAGAGTTTATAAATCAAAACTAGTTTTAATCAACACAGAGTAGGGGTTTATTAGTCCTAGGATACATATGAATAGAAAATATGGTATAAGATACAGCTTTGTAATCCTTAAATCAGTTATGAATTATATGGTTGCAGTGGATGACATCTGATACATGAACTGACAGATAAGCACAGATTATTGTACTTTTATAATCAAAAGCAGATATGACAGCTAAATCAATCACATATTTTGAAATGACTATACTATATCCTGATCTGTGAGAATAAAACAGCAGATTGAAATTAGCCAATGTAACAAACAGATTTCATTGAAAATACTTGATATTCAGAAGCATGAAAATGTATTATATGACTTTATAAAAAGGCTTATACTGCATATGGTATAAGGATAAAAGTAAACATTTGCCTTCCTTTTTAGCATTCCATTTTGTTAAGGCTGCTGATACGCAGTGAAAAGAAAGAAATTGCATAGGTTAGAAGACCTTGTCAGATTAACAAAATGAATGTATATTCTCAATCTAGTTGTCAGTAGAATTCTGTGAGTCAGATAATCCTGTTTTGTAGGTAGATCCCAGTTACTTTTCCCATAGTGAGATACCTGGTTTAGACTGAGAAGAATTGCTGGTGGCAGGGAAGGTTTGAAGAGGGACACTTGCTGCATTTGCTCTGTGGATACAGTAGCAGATTTCCTATCCTGTGAGCTCTGGTGAGCAGTGACTGCATAACACAAACTTGTGAAAATCAGTTTTATAAAGCTGCATTTAACCTGAGCCCAATGAGCTGGCTGAACAGAGTGTTCTGCTGGCAATTCTTTTCCTTGTTCAGTCTTAAAACTGCTGCTGTTTTTGTGCTGCTCTCTTAATTTTGTATGAAGGTGATGCAAGTGCCGAAAACTGCTGGCAGCCCTTATGATATACCTCTATGCCAGCAAACAATCCAAGTCTTTTCAGGTGTCCACGTGCAGTCTTTTTTTTTTTTTTTTCTTTCTGGTTCATTCAGTTGTTTGCCCAAATGCATCTCAACAGTTGTAACTTTGTGTGCAGATGTTCATACCTGCTCAAGGATTTTTATTTTTTACATAAAATGATTTGTCATGTAATGCAGGGTTTTTGTAGGTTGATGCTATTGTTAACCAAAAATGGGAGGGAGACTTTCGGACTTCTGTTCATTCAATAAAATCTGTTTTCTATTTTGTCTTGTTTCTTTTGTCTTGGGAAGAAATATTTTTGGAAGACTTTCAGGAAAATAGGTAAATGAAAGACTGGATTAGCATACAGAATGATTAAGGTTGGAAAGGATTGTAAGATCTTGAAGTCTAACAACTAGTCCATGTCCACTGCCTGCATGCTCAGGGATGCACACAGTTCTTGAGCACCTCCAGGGCTGGTCACTCCACCACCTCCCAGGGCAGCCTGTGCCAGTGCTTCACTACTCTTTCTCAGAATTTCTTCCTTCTATCCAGCCTGTTTAGCTGACTAACCCTGGGGTCAGGACCGCTTTGCTCAGAAGGCTGAATACCCTTCTACTACTTAGCATCATACAATGCTAAGTAGTATCCACCTTTCAAGCTGGTGGTTGAACAAAGCTCTTGAAAACGTAGGGACTTCCCAGCTGAACCTTTACTTCTGTAAGCTGAATTTGGACTGGGAATTTAACTCTTTAAAAGGTTGAATTCCCTTCCCTAGCGAGAGCCGTATAGGGCGGTACCGCCCCGCCCATCATGGCGCCCGGCTCCACCCCGCCAGCTGCCCTTCCCGGCGCGCAGCGCGGCAGGGCTGTGAGCACGCATGCGCACACCGCAGCGGGAGGCCGCGAGAGGGTAAGGGGTTTCTCGGCTTGGATCGCGCGTCCCCTCTCGCGTCGGACTCCGCCCCCAGGTGAGCGGTGCTGCGCGCGCTGAAGATCGTCCATAAGGCGGTCGGTCCTTCGCTGGGGTCGGACCGGTTAGGCGGCACCGGGCGGCCGCGGGCAGCGCAGAGCCGTGAGGCGCTTGACCGACATCTGGGGGTTGTCGTGTGTTAAACCTTGAGGGAGCCGTCTGAAGCGACGAGGCGGTGTTAGCGGCTTTGGGTTGTTTGTGGTAATAATGCTCTTGAGTTTTCTCTAGTAAAACTTCAGCGGTTCACACGGTTCTGGGGTTATATTTTGAATTGTGCCTCACGGATTCTTCTTTCTCGTGGTAGCTAAGGAAGGGCAATGGGAGTTCAAGGACTTTGGAAACTGCTGGAGTGCACTGGAAGACCTATAAACCCAGAAATACTGGAAGGAAAAATTCTTGCTGTTGGTATCCTTTAAAGTAAGGCTGAGGAACCAAATTTATTAGAGAATTTATTCAAGCCACTTCACTTAATTCTACGTGAAAGCTTTTTTTTAAAGAAAAAATATTTTAAATTGTGACAATACTTTGATATTTTGCCCTTCTACTATGTGCTATTGAGACCTCACCTGGAGTACTCTGTCCAAATCTGGAGTCCTCAGCACAGGAGAGATGTGGACCTGCTCGAGTGCATCCTGAGAAGCACCATAAAAATGAACCAAGGGGTGGAACGCCTCTACTACCAGGACAGGCTGAGAGAGCTGGAGCTGTTCATGTTAGTGAAAAGAAGGCTCCAGGGAGACCTGAAAGCAGCTTTTTAGGGGGGCTGTAAGAAGGAAGGAGATAGACTTTAGCAGTGTCTTCTCCTGTGACAGGACAAGGGGAAATGTTTTCAAACTAAAACCATTTTTAGTGGGATTTAGATTGGAAATAAAGAAAAAGGTTTTTATGATAAGGGTAGTGAAGCAGTGGAACAGGTTGCCCAGAGAGGTGGTGGATGCCCCATCCCTGGAGACGTTCCAGATCAGTCTGGAAAGGTCTCTGACAGTCTGATCTACTGTAAGTGTCCCTATTCCTTGCAAGGAATTGGACTAGATGACCTTTAAAGGTTCCTTCGAGCTCAAATGATTCTGTGATAATTGTAACTTTTATATGAACTTTCCTATCGTATAAACTTGGTTAAATACTGGAAAAATGTTAGAAAGATGTGGAAATAAGTTACCCTTCTTTTATTTATAAACATTACTGGGGAGATAATGCACTGCTTCACAGCAGTTTCAATTTTACTTTTTGTCCAGGGCAAGAGAAACAAGGGTTTATTCTTCTCTGAAGTTCACAAATATATGGATAACAGTGGGTTCAATAGGCCAAGCATGGAACAGTAAGCCACTCAGTCGAATTTGCACTTTACAGAAACTGTTAATATGCAGTCTCACATCTATATCATATTATCTCCTCTTAACCATTCTTTAAGATATCAGTATTTGGTTGAACCAGGCAATAAAGGGAGTCAGAGATCGTCATGGTAATACTATACAAAATGCTCATCTCCTCACTCTTTTTAATCGACTCTGCAAGTTGCTGTTCTTTCGAATTCGGCCTGTCTTTGTTTTTGATGGGGAGGCACCACTTCTGAAGAGACAGACCTTGGTATGTACCTTTTCTGAGTCACTGCAATATAAAATATGATGCATGTCTGTTGATACTGAGTAGCCATTTTAAAATTCCTTGAATTCTGTTTATACTTCTCAGCCATGAGGGTGGAGGGCTTGAAGCAAACTGTTGTGCAGATGTTCTTTCTAATCCCAGTCTTTGTCAGCTCTTGGAGCATGCAGCTTCTCCCTTTTGATTGATAAATTTTCAGGTTTGATTTTCATACCTACCAGATTGTAGAGAGGTGGATGATGGCAAAAGGCTGACTTCTACTTCAGAATGGATCTGCACATGACTATTGCAAGCATTTGTACCCACACGCTGAAAACCACTGTTGAATCCCATGGAGGACACTGACCCAGGTTTAGAGTATTTGAAGGCTATGTGTGTGTAGAATGAGTTAGGAGTTGCTCATAGGCTCAGCATGCAGAATTCTAAGTGTTGTTTACTTGATGCATATCTTCAACATCCAGCAAAATTAACTGGTGTTTTTTGTTCACAGGCAAAGCGAAGACACAGAAAAGAATTGGCTATCAGTGATTCCAGGAAAACTGCAGAGAAACTCTTGAAAACATTTCTGAAGAGACAAGCTATCAAAGCTGCTCTTACAGGCAAAAGGCAGGAATAAAAATTATTTTGCCTTTGTTTATGTTGGCAGATAAGTTTTATGTAGCTAAAAATCATTGTTGTCTTTTTTTTCCCCTAAGCAGTGAAGTCTATCCCAGTATTTCACAAGTTCGAAGAGAAGAAATTGATGATATTTATGTATTGCCCTCTTTAGGGGATGAAGAGAAGAACAGGTAGGTAGAACTAAGAAAAATAGTTTAAATGATTGTAATAAACTCAGATAAGTATATAAGATACTGTTTTTGAAGTTGTTGGAAGATTTTTGATCCATATGATTCCTTAATATGTAACATATCTTCAGTTTGTGTTTTATTTCAATTTCTTTTTGGACAGATTGGATTGTAGCTTGGATCCAGAGGCCTTCTAGTTATTTATTTTAGAGTAACTAATAGAACAAGCTTTCAGCCTGTAGATTAGATTTCTACCCTGAACACTTGTTGAGGGCTAGAAGTGCTCCCTCACTTTCTGTGGCTACATCTATGAGAGTAAATGAACCTGACTTTTCAAGTGGATGGCTGTTGTGTGTCAGCTGGATGCTGGTTCTTGTCCCCTCATCCAGAGGTGTAGATGCACTGAGCAGAAGTAGACACATTTGTCAAATATGTGACATCTTAAATAAGGGCAAGGGAGGTGACTGACCACCACTGCTCTGCCTGTGTGAAGCCCCATCTGCAGAACTGTGTCCAGGCCCGGGGTCCCCAGTACTTTTCCTAAGTGTCAGGGAGGGAAGGCTAATATCCTTTTGCTTAAAATACAAATTTAATTTACCCAAGGAAATGTCTTTTTTCTTGTTGTGATTTTTAGCTCAGAGGAAGAAGAAGAAAAAGAATGGGAAGTAAGAATGACCCAGAAAAGGCTTCTCCGGGTAAATGCATCCTAATTCCCTTGTTATTGTGAACTATCCTGTCATTTAAGTGCTATGTTTTTTTTAAATAAAAAAAAGTTTGGGCTTGAAGATATAGGTGTTACTATAGCATTACTGACCAAGTAAGCAAGTTGATTTTAAGAATGCCATGATTTCCTACAAATCTAAAAATATAAGTGGAATTTTCTTCACTTGAACACAGCAAAATAGGAATTTTTATGGTTTCCTTTTAGACAACTTTCTCTGGAATAAAAGTGTTTCTTTTATAATATCAAAAAATGAAATGTGTGCATTTTTTCACATGTGTATGCGCAGGTAAGACAGCATATTGAACAGAATTTGCATACTTATCTGAGTACAGATTGACATTGAAATGCATTGGTCCTTGAGTTTTCACAGACGAACTCTGTATTCCTTTCTGATGTACTGATTTTAGAGGAAGAGGAGAGAAGAAACACATCAGCTAAGCAGAATGTGTAATGAATTGTAAAATTATTTTTTCTTTCCAAGCAGGAAAAAAAACCAGCATTAAATAAACTCTCTTGGAAATAACTGTCAGTGTTAGAAGTAATTTGCAAAAAAAAAAAAAAAAAAAGAGAAAAGAGAAAAAAAACAAAAACAAAAGCAAAACAAAACCTCTTTGGAAGGATAAAATCAGACTTGCTAAGGCTGTAAGACTGTCTTCTGTGACTCATGCTGAATATATTTTTATAAAAAGAATGAAACCAAGTTTTTATATAGTGTGCTTCAAACAGTATAGGAAATATTAACAAAGATTTTATAGGTTTTTATGTTTTTGTTTTTTAATTTGAAAGGATGATGAAAATATTTCACTGTTTTTAGGCTGTCATACAAAATAAATGTATATATTTTTCCCGTTTTTTTAATAGGAACAATTATTTGAAAACCCTCATGCTATAGATATAGATTCAGAAGATTTTAACAAGCTGCCTCCAGAAGTAAAGCATGAGATCTTGTCTGATATGAAGGAACTCACTAAACGAAATAGAACATTATTTGAAGCAATGCCAGAGGTAATATTTAAAATAGTGTCAAGCCATTGGGGTGGTTTGATTGCAGATGTATCACATCTGGAGAGCTTTACTCTTGTATTCTATTTAATGAGAAATGTTATAATAAGGGGGAAGGAAAAGCAAGCAAGTAATGACTCCTAACAGATCCTTCCCATGTGTGCTTTCAGTGTCCTATCTCTTGATTTCTACTGAAATTGCTAGAGCTAATTCAGTTTGGCAAGAATGAAAAAAGCATGCTGTGTCTCATCCCTTAGCAGCATCATGCACAATGTTTCAGTTACAAGGAACATGCTGCTAATGCAGATAAGTCAGGCAGAATGAGTGCAGCTTGGATTATAAACCCCCGGATTGTTAGGGAAGCTCACAACTGGGAAAAGACCTGCACGTTTGTAACTTAGATGTGATACTAAAGCCATTCAGAGATGAGTGGGGAATCCTACAGTGCTACTTATAGAATAGCTTTCTGGAGCACAAATATTTTTGAAGTACAGTATCAGATGGAATGATAGCTTGTGCCTCAGTGCAAGCTAAGCATCATTTTGTGGTGAACAGCATCTTAAAACCACCCACATGTGGATTCTATTATAATTGCATTGTTGTTAAGATGGGGACTAGTTCTGTTAGCCAGCTCGCTTTTGTTGATCACATCATTTAGATCTCATTGTGTTTAACCAGCATTCAGAACTTCTTAATGGTATCTTTTAGAATTCTATTGTGTATTGCAGCAATAATAGCATTGTCACTTGTGAATGCAGCAGTCAGTAAATGCCAAATGTTACCTACTTAAAGGAAATAAGAAAATACTTCTATTAAAAGGCTTTGCAGAGCATGGTAATTACACTTGCTTTGAAGGTACAGTTAGTGTCATTTTTTGAAAAAATGACTTGGATTTTTTTTTTTTTTTTTTTTTAATTAAGGACTCCAGTGACTTTTCCCAGTACCAGCTTAGGGGTTTGCTTAAGAAAAGTCACCTCAGCCGGTGCATAGAAAATGTAGAAAAAGAGTTGAATCAGCAGCACTCGGGTCAAATCCAAACGCAGTATGAGAATGAAGGTGGTTTTGTGAAAGAAATGGAATCTAGAAGGATAATCTCTGAAGACTCTTCTCACTATATCTTAATAAAAGGTATGTCAGGTCTTTACTGTATAAAACCTTTTATTCACTGTGTGCAGTCTGCAGCTTTTAATTTTGAGAAAAGACCTGAATGTTGTTTACAGGTGTATGTAGTGAATTTTACTGTACTGTTAGACATAATTAACTGTGATTGACAAATGTAGAAAACTGGCTTATTAATCTTCAAATGATGTTTTTTTTTTTCTTATGTAGTATGGAATGCTAGTATAAAATAGCATTTTATCTTAAATAAACCAATTTTTTTTCAGGTTTTCAAGCAAAAGAAGATACTAGTAAAGACTTGGAAGCTACTGCAGGACCTTCATCAGAGAGATCTGAATTGAATAAAATAAATGAATCTCCAGCTAATGCAGAGTTAATTGCATCTGACAAGTTGCAGACAGAGAAAGATAACAGTGTAGAAACAGCACCACCCTCTCCCCAAACATTGCTTGCTATCCAGGCAGCAATGGTGGGAAGCAGCTCAGAAGAAGAACTGGGAGATGAAAATAAAGAACAACTAAACCTGACTCGATCTGTAGTGGAAGAAGGCAGTGTGTCTCCAAGAACACTGCGGGCAATTCAGCAAGCTCTGAATGATGATGATGAAAAGGAGGAAGTTGTTACTGTTAGAACTGATAGAGTGCAAACAGAAAGGTCAAAAGCGAAGGATTTTCTTCTTAGTAGCTCAGATGAGGAAGATCAGATTCCTGAAGGTAAAGAGGATAAAGAAATACTTATATCTACAATTCATTCATCAAACCAAGCAATTGTGCAGGACGTTGAATTTGGACAAAAGAGTCAGGAGTTGGGAAAAAATTGTATTACATCTGAGGGCACCAGTATGTCCACAGATAAAAATTACTCTTGTGTTGATGATACTGAAAAAGGGAAAGAAGTTGTAGACACAGAATTAAGTGGTTCAAAATTAGACTCAACTTATTTGGAAGACAAGGATGTGAACTTGTGCATTCAGAAGTCAAGCTGTTCTACTTCACAAGCTAGTACAGGGCCTTTGATTCACAGTGAAACAGCAGGATTTTCTAAAACCGAGGAAAACTTGAAAATTTGTGAAAGTACAGAGCAAGTTCATTCACAAACAGAAGAGAATGTATGTGAGGTACAAAAGGAAACTGAAATTCTTCCAGCAACAGGAAGTCCTAAGGAGGAAAGAGAAGGGACATTACAGTCTGAAGACAGTGATTCTGATGGTATGTGCATTTTAATTGAGTAAAAAGATAAAAAGATAAAGCCTTACTGTATTTGAAATCAATTGAATTTAACATTTCTTTCCTTGTAAGAAATGCTTTTAGACAGATCTATTCCTACACACACTGGAATTGGGAAGAAAATCTGAGCTATATTTTTCCTATAGTGCTGTGCCTGGGTACACAATATGGAAAAACAGGAAAGATTGTTTTTCTATACCTTGAACTCAATTAACTTATATATGGATGGTTAACTACTTGTTTGTTTGTTTGTTTGTTTGTTTCACAGTTCTTGTATCTCTTTATTTCATATAGCAAAAGCAAAAGAACAACCAAGCCAGCAAACCCAACCTCAAAACAAAACAAACAAAAAACAAACCAACCCACCACCCAACTAAAAAATAAGTTGAAACATGTCTTTTTTTAAGTAAACAGCAAGAAACTGAGCTCTTTGTTCTCCCTTTATAGGAAGCTTTATTGAAGTGGACACTGTGATCAGTAATGAAGATGAATTTTCTACTGAATATGAGGAGAGACTGGGTGATAAAACAGAACTTTCAGAAAACGGGGAAGATGGACTTGATATAGTCACACACAACTTGCTGCATGAGTCTGATGAAGTGCAGCTGATGAGCAGTCAGAATGCTGAAAAAGAAGATAATAATAAAGATGCAGAAAATGAGTGGCAAGACATCAGTTTGGTAACTTTGATGCTTGTCTTAAGCTGGTAGTGAAGTGCTCTGTCTCAAAATACTTTTCAAGGAAAACCATTAGGGAACTTTTTCATAACTTGAATATGTTTATTTAAATTCTGTAGGGTTTTTTTTTTTTAAAGATGACAGTTAAATAATATCTGAAACTGGGGGAAGTGTAAGCTTTTAGCACTCTCATGAGGAGATTTGGGTATGATCTTATAATTTACCGCATAAGAGAAGCTATGACAGTTTCCTGATATGAATTAATGGAGCTTATACTACTCGTTGTGGACATAGATATTATTAGGTAAGGTATAAAATGGTTAAAGTGACCAAACACTTGTTTTATTTTTCAGGAAGAACTAGAAGAATTAGAAAATGACCTTTCTGCTGAGCAGGAAATACTTCAGTCTCAAAAGCAGCAGCAGGAGCGTGTTGCTTCTTCTGTAACAGGACAGATGTTCTTGGAAAGCCAGGTAATTCACTGAATCATTTGACACAATATAAGACATGCCCTCCCACCCTCACAGTCAAATGTTTTCCTTTTCTTCCTCTTAGGAGTTTATTTTCTTCAGTCTGCTTGATTTTTAAATATTTAAAGTACTGAGATGAATCTTCAAGTCCAAGAATTTTAAGTAAATGTTATAACACTATAAAATAATAATAAAATTATGAGTAAATCAACATTTTTAAAGCACCAGATTTTTAAGTATGGATCAATTAGATCTTTTTAAGGAATCTCACCAATAGTATTTGCATAAGCTTCAGCTTCTGTTTGATTATTCACATTGAAAGGATAATCCAGCATAATGCAAGGACTGCTTGAATACAGTGTCTCTGAGATGATACAATATAGCATACTAGTAATGGTATCTATGATGTAATAAAATGATTAGAATAATTTCTGAAACATACACAAACACTTGTATTTTCTTTTGTATAAAAATCACCCTTTGTATAAAAGGGATAATTTGTATGGTTATAAAGTGATGGAAATTTTTCTTTCCTGTGTATTTACTCATTGTTTCTTCAGATTTTTTAAGGGTTAATGGATTGTGCTTTGTAGCATTACATGTCATATAATGGTTTTGCACAATATATGCAGCACATAGATGCATGTATTTAATATATATATATATATATATATATATATATATATATATATACATTTACCAAATATATACTGAATAATTTATATCCTAGGTTTTGCAGTGATTATTACATCTAAATTGGGAGCAGTGGTATAAATGGAAAGTATAATTCGTAGAGATGAAGTAGTCCATAACTTTTTAACTAGCACTTGCCTGTTAACCTGGTGTGTGGGTTATTTAACTGAGGATGAATAATGTATTATATAAAAGCAGATAGTGTAAAATATATCAAAATACGTGTATACCAAAACGTTATCCTCACAGAATGAGTAGTCTGCTTACTATTAGTTGCCTGATACACATATTTCTCGTATACCTTCTACTACTTCTGTGAGCTAAGTTGATGACTAATTTTTTCTTTTTTAAACCTGCATCTCTTTTTTTTCATGGACACCACAAAAATGTATTTGTAATGTATGAACTTCTGTCCATGTGAAAGTAGCAATTATAGAAAGAATGTTACTTAATTTTTTTGTATAATTAAAATAGGAGTTTCTCAGTCTCTGTAGTATCAGTGTGAACCAGCAGTGCTTGACTTGTGTGGTACTATCTGCCTGATGAGTAAGTGGGACTTTTGCCTTAACTGTGCCTAATACTTTTTAGTGGAAATATTAAATACCTCCCAACTGTGAATTTAGCTTTTTTGAGTCACGTATTAGTATATTACAATCCATTTTTCAAATAAAGTATTAACTGTTTTGTCTTCATCCTACAGGAGCTTCTCCGCCTATTCGGCATTCCGTACATTGAAGCTCCTATGGAAGCAGAGGCACAGTGTGCTATATTGGACCTCACTGATCAGACCTCTGGAACAATCACTGATGATAGTGATGTTTGGTTATTTGGTGCACGGCATGTTTATAAAAATTTCTTCAGTCAAAACAAATATGTGGAATATTACCAATATGTTGATTTTCAAAACCAGCTGGGTAAGGACCAGCGATTGTAGATACAGTCTTTGATAAGACACTTAAGACACTTTTGCCATGTATCTTTCTGAAGTTGGATTTCCTACAGAAACAGATAACATATGCATAAAATGCAGCGTTCTTTGGAAAGTCTCTAAAGTCATTCAGTTGGATTACTGTTTTTATTGCCAGATGGAAGTTTATTTTGGATATATTGACACGTAATGATTAAAAAGGGATTCAATGTAATATGTAAAAAGGTTTTGCAGTTAATATTTGACAGCTTTTTCTTCTGATTGTTCCTGAACTTCCTAATCAGATTATTGCTAATTATGTTGAACTGTTGAGCTTTAGTATTATGTAGTATATTGAAGAAAATATGAACTAATTCTGCATAAGCAAGACAATAATAAAAAACAACCTATTACTCTTTTTAAAGTCACTCTGACACTTTTAGGATAGGTCTTTGAAATTAAACCATCTTGAGACAGGTTAGTTTTACCCTACTGATGATGTGTTGTTGCGCTAGTGTGTGAAATTCAGCATGCAGTGGAAAATGTATCTCTGTTTTCTTTTCTCAGCAAAGAGAAGGCTATTATACTTATTATTACTTATTTTAGGTATGCCACTGTAGTTTACTTGGAAAGAAGTTCTATAAAAGCACACGTGTGATTTTTAATCAGTAATAATGTAATAAACAGATTATTTGTTGGAAAAAATAGCCATCATCTATCTTCATGACACATTCCTCTGCAGTTTAATGCATTGAAAAGTAGTATTAAGGTGTAATAGAAGTATAATTCTTTCTTGACAGTTGTTGAATATCATGACTAGCATTCTGATGTCTGCTAAGACACACATCCCTCCTTTTCTCCACAGAAATATTTCTTTTTTTATCTAAACTCCTGAAGCTAGTCACTGAAAATCACTCTGGCTTCGGAAGATCTTGCTGATTACCATGTACAAATGGTCTAGTCAGTTCTTCTTTCTGTCTGTTTCAGAGGCTCTTTTAGTCTGTTGGTCCAGTTTGGGAACTCTTTCAAGAAGTAGAGGCATTCATATTATGGAACTGAGGACTTGAATATTTTTATTTCTGATTTAGGAGTTACTAAATTCAGGTCAGCATTAGATGAGAAAAGGATGGCAAAATGTATGCATATAAGTACATGAGAAAAATATGTAAAATTATCTCTCTTCTTGAAAGCCATTGGGGAAATCTGAGTTTCTACTTTATAACAATTTAATTTTGGCAAGATATGCTAAACTGTGCTTAAGTAGCAAATGCAGCTATGGTGCTTGAGGTAGCAGTAGTATATTAACACTGCTCTAGAATATAATTTAGCAAATCTGGTTGTTAATGCATGTATATTTCTTCTGTTGTTTGTCTTTCAGAAAATACAGTATTTTTAATTTGTAAGAGAACATATGAGGAATCCAGTGGCTATATTTGGTTTACACACTTTCTTTTACAGGGTTAGATCGAAGCAAGTTAATTAATTTGGCATACTTGCTTGGAAGTGACTACACTGAGGGAATCCCAAATGTTGGCTTTGTAACAGCGATGGAGATCTTAAATGAATTTCCTGGACATGGATTGGAGCCTCTCCTAAAATTCGCGTAAGCTTTGCTGGATTTTGTTGATTTTTCTTTCGTATTTATCTGTAATATCAATGTTAGTGAATATACTTTCTGCTACTTAAGTATACAACAAAATGTCTGACCGTCACCAAGGAGGCTAACTTAACTATGAAATATGTAACTCCGTTGTATCGGTACTTGAAATGGCAGGTAATCAAAACGGTGTGTTGATGCAGCAACTACAGCAAGACTAGTGAAGACAATAGAACAGCTTTAAAACTGTGCAACTGCCTCTGAGTTTATTGCAGAGCTGGATCCCTAGTGGAGTCAAGGTTGTTTCTCCCTGAGTATGTGAGAAGGTGCTGTAGCTTGCCCATAGAGAAAAAGAGACTTGATGACCTGGAAAGAGACAGACAGGTAGGCTGTGGGGAAGAACAAAGTTTGAAGTGTGCCAAGCCAATTGTATTGGTAATTGTGAGGATTACAGACTCATAGAATCTTTTTGTTGGTAGGGACCTTAAAGATAATCTAGATCCAGCTCCCCTGCTGTGCACAGGGGTATACCTTCCATCCCTGGAGACATTCAGAGCCAAGCTGGATGTGGCTCTGGGCAGCCTGGTCTAGTCATTGGTGGCCCTGCACATAGCAGGGGGGTTGAAACTAGATGATCTTTGAGGTCCTTTTCAACCCAGGCCATTCTATGAATCTGTGATGCCACTAAACCAGGTTGCTCAGAGTGGTTAGAAGTTTGTTTGATCTCTGGTTTTTATACCAAAAAAACTCCAAAGAATGATTGTTACATGTATAGTATCCTTCCATTTGGCTTCTTAGGTGGAATCCAGGTGGTGTTTGCTACCTTGGCTGACAATGGCTGTGTTTACTGTATGTTTTGTCCTTTTTACTTTCAGATTTTTATGCCCGTTTGACCATTTTTATTTGAAAATCTCCTACCTCATACCTTGCAGTAGCTGAAGTAGGGAGTGTGATTAAAGCCATTTAAGATAGCACAGTGGCTCTTGGCATTTAAAGTTACATTTTATGGGAACAAGTGAATACTTTTCTCTGTTTTTCAGTGAGTGGTGGAACGAGGCTCAGAAGAATAAGAAAATCAGACCTAATCCACGTGATACCAGAGTCAAGAAGAAATTGCGGGAGCTGCAGCTTTCTTCTGGTTTCCCAAATCCAGCAGTGGCAGAAGCATACCTGAAGCCTGTGGTGGATGAGACAAGAGGCTCATTCACCTGGGGGAAGCCTGATGTAGAGCAGATTAGAGAATATCCTTTTACTATAAAACAGGAATTGCTAGCTAAAAATACTCAGGTTAAAGTTCATAAGGCTAGCTAGTGCCTCAGTAACAGAGTGACAAATTCTTAGTATCTCACTGGTGTGAGGGACCTCCTTACCCCATCTGAATGTACTTTCCTACACTGATACTAACTCTGGAATAAAAAAAAAAATGTAGATATATGTGCATGGCATTTGGGGCATTGCTGCCCTTCTGCTTCACTCTGAATACAGGGTCTTACAGCTGAACTGACTGACTAGTGACATTATAATTCTGTAACTGTACTGTCACAAGTAGATTTCAAAACCTGTTTATTCACCATATTCTCTGCAATAATGCCATTTCTTGCAACAATTGTAGCTTGAGCTGCAGTGAATTGTTGAAAAGTAGATGGCAACCTATACAGAGTTAATAGTGTTTTAAACAGTAAACCAAAGTTCCACTGTTTGTAAGTGTAAAAATATGGTTTATTTATAGATGTTGTGTTTTGTGACAGTGCTGCATAGCCAAAATGCACTTTTTCTTTATGAAGACATACTTTTGGAAATGCTGATGTTAGAGTTCTGTAACTAACAGAGATGTAATGTCGTTATGAAAATACATGGCATAATGCTAGAATCATCCACATAAGTTGGCTTTAATAACTTAAGATATTTTCTGCTTCTTTAGTAGTAAAATCTCTGAAGAAACTTTCCTCTAGGCATTGGTTATTTGAGGAATTTCTATTTTGTGTTTACAGAATAGTAGCAATAGCCATTTTGTGATGTTCCTTAGCTTTCTGCATATTCTGTAAAGATCACTTTGGCTGGACTAGGACAAAGACAGATGACATCCTTTTGCCTGTGATAAAACAACTCAACTTGCAACAGGTATGGTACAGAGCGATGTATACCTTAAGGCTAGCTGGAAAAATGTAAGAATCATTTTGAAATGAACAGCAAGGCCATATATTTCTCAGAAACTTGGATTTGGACATTTTTTATCTTAATGTATATTTATATTTTAAAATCTTTAAATGAGTCTCTAGATTTTATTTCTTTATGATTGGGTTTATTGTGAGGCATTCTACTTAATTTCAGTGGTTGTAATTTTAATAGTTGATATAAAGCTTTATCATGTACCTACCTCAAATCCTGGTTGCAGTTTGTTTTCTGGACATAAGTAGAACTACAAGTACCTCCAGTACATTTAGTGCTTTTAAAAGACACTATGTTGTCTCTTAAAATGATTCATAAGAAAGCCCCTCAGATTTTAGTAAAGTGAAATGGACCATTGGGTACCACACTCATTCTTTAAGGAGAAGTGCAGAATGAACCATTTATCAAGAGCCTATTTATAATATTATTGTTCTTCACCAATAAATGTGCTGTGAACTTACATACAACTTAAAAGTGAATAGTGATGCATGCTGTGATACTCTGAAAGTCAGTGGTAGAATGGTTTTCTTCAGCTCATATTCTTTTCTTTTGCTATCAATGAGATGTAGTCTACACCAGTCTTCTAGGCTCTCTCTGTCAGCCAAAGGAGCGAAAAGTACCACAAAACAGGTTAAATCCATATACTTTCAGGCTGACTAAGGCAACCTCTGGAAGCATCTGTCTCTTAGCCAATTTTAGGGATAATATAGAGGACTAGCATAGTCTGTACAGCAAGCCTAGCTGTAGTTAACACAGATCCATTGTGTTTGACTACTTCTAGTTCTACTCTCAAATCTGTTGCAGCATGTGATACAATAACTCCATTCAAATGACATTATTTTGTTGCAGTAGTATATGCAGATACAAAGTGCACTAATAGTATCTTCTTAATAAACATTCTGTTGTTTTAACAGCTTGCAGTTAAGCACTTTTTTGCAAGGATATACTTAAGAGCACTACAGAGATTCTCTGTATCAGGGTTTAAAATAAAATTGTGTTTCTAAGTAAAATCATGCACGCATTGTTAATAAAAAGTTCACTCATTTTGCCCATTATTTAGTTTCTATCAAAGTTCTCATTGCATAATTTATAATAAAGTGCAGTTATTACTGGAGTCATGCATCTGATTATCTACGTGCATTCTGATTTCATTAGTTTTTATCCTGTTTTAATTTATAATGCTTTGTAGTATAACTTAGGTAACAACAGTCTTTCTGTCACAAAAATGTCCAAAGCTGTTTCACTGTTTTTTTCTTTTCTTTTTTTTTTTTAATAGACTCAGCTTCGAATTGATTCGTTCTTCAGATTAGAACAACATGAAAAACAAGCTATTAAAAGTCAGAGACTACGTAGAGCTGTGAGTTGTCTAAAGAGAAAGGAAAATGATGAAATTTCAGAGGCTACTGCTGTTATGGAGAAAGAACTTACTCAGCACAAGGAAAAGAAAGGGGAAAGTGCTTCAGGCTCCACAGGTCATCAAGCTGTGGTGACAGAAATCCAAAGTGGAAAGAAAAGAAGGCATTCAGATTCCAAAAAAGTACATTTACTTGGAGGTGGTTTTGTTGGGAGTTTGCATCTTTCAGAAACTTCTAGTGACTCCTCAGCAGAAGAATCAGAAAGCAGAGATTTAGACAAGAGCAAAAGAAGGAAAATTGCCTCTAAAACAGAGACAGCAGATCACAGAAAGAGCTACAGTAGCTCAAGTGGTGAGGATGAAGAACTGGGTAACATGATTTTGGTGACTGCCAAACCTGTATTTAAGGGCAGAAAACAAAAATCACAGAGTAAGGGAGGAAGAAAAAAGAGGAGGTCTTAAAGGAAAGAAGTCATAAAAAGGCAGACTATGTAAATGGGCTTTATTACTTAAAGTCTGTAAATATTCTAATGATTTTTTGGTATAAAAACAATAAATTATCCTTATTGATCATGCATTTGTCATGAATTGTCTTTGTGTCCAGAATTTAAATAGGGATTTTAAACAAGAAAAAAAAAATACTTTCTTCACAATTGCTCAAAAAAGCTGTACGCTGGATGTCATGTAACTTTAAGTTTAGGCCCAAAATTGTATCTATTCATTTGCATTCTCACTGAGATAAAATAGCTATTAAAGTCACATGCAACCAGTTGCTCCCTGAACTTCAAACTTACATAAAACCTTGTAAATGACTTGGTTTATTTCTAGGTATTGAGAGGAAGGAAATAAGTTCAATTAGTTTTGTTTCCCTTTTTCTCTGCATTATGCCTGCTCAATGTAACGTTGATTATTGAATCATTTGTGGTACAACATAAACCCTCATAATATGTCATGGAAAATAGTACAGTAGAGTAAATTCTGATAAGCAATTATAGATTATATGTTCTGAATGTATATTACACGTTACTAGGCATGGAATTATTTAAGCATAGCCACAGATAGCATTTGTTTCCAAAAGTGATGCTCAGAGGTAGTATGGAGTTTTTCATACAAGTCCCTTAGATTTCACCTTAGAGCATTTATGTGGGTGTGTGTGAAATATTTCCATTTGCTTTCCTGCCCAAACCCTTTGCCATATCAGTTGCTCTTTCTGTTGGTCTTCTCTGTAACTGTCTTAATTCAAGCCAGATTTTTTTCTTTATTCTTGTATTTCCACACAGCAGGATTCTGTCAGCCTGCACCCCACCCTGTACTCAGCATTTCCCTTCCCTGCCCACCCTTGCTTCAGTTTCATCCATGGAGAGGTTTTTTTTAAAAGTGCAGGGCTTCTTCCTGGAAGACTATTTTCTCGCTAATGCTTCAACAACCCAGCATACAGATCCACTGGTTGCAGCACTCTTGTCTGGTTATTTTATGAGATAAATAATTTGTTAAATGCAGACTTTCTTTTTCTCTTGCCTCTCTCTGATTATAGAACTTATTTATAGCTCCTGTGGGTTAAGATGGAAAAACAGGGATTGCTGCCAATCACACGCATGTTCTTAGATTACGTTTTAGTCCTTTTTGCTTTTTGATCTCTCAGTTGTTATTTCTTTGTAAGTTCTTACTGTTTCGTTGCCTGAAAGTCCAATTCCATGCAGCAGAGTTGTGAAACATCAGCCTTTCCTGAAAGGATGAAGGGTTGAGGTGAACTAGGTAGGATTTGGTCCTTCTAGCTGCAAAGAGTCTAATGTATAATGGACAATGTTTGCTGGGTGAAAAAATATCCCTTTTGATAGTACCTTAGTAAAAGATTGTCATATTGTATGAGTAGTCTCAGTCTGGACAGCCAGTTTAGAGCTTTATTTTGCCAATCACTTGGGTGTTGCTGTTTTAACTTTAAAGGGTAGGTCAGGCCTTGTTTAATAGCTTCTAGATGTAGAAATATGATAAAATACATCTTTGATTTCTGTCAGGCTTGTTCAGTATTCTTGTACAATAAATTATTATTCTGTGTCACCTAGAAACATCAGCTGAGGTTGGAATCCTATTTGGCTGAAAAGTGGTAAAGAGGTAGTTTCTATCCTGAATAAATTGTATTCTAAACGAAGAGAGGTCTTACAAGAGGTCTATTTGTTCTAGTGGCAGTAAGTGGTTGCAATCTGTTGAGCAAATCTACATCTTGTATATGTGAAAAGAAGAGTGATGCATTTATATTTATGTCCATTGACAGCTATCTGAATTGAATATTCAACTGTAGGTTTTGTACCTTGCTGCTGCTCTGCATTTTTTTTTAATGAGTATGTGTTAGCATATGCACAAAATGCACTCCTCCTGCTTTGTAAATTGGCCCTTTGTGCTTGGAAGAAGCCTTTGTCTGTGAAGAATTACTTTTTGTTCTTCAGTTCCTTTTTAGTGAAAATGAGAGGTTACTAAAACAGTGCTACTGTCTTGTTACTGCCAAAACTGTTTGGAAGTTGGTTACTTTTTTGGTTGGAGCTCCCCTGTCTAGGTACCTACTGCTTAACCTACTGTTATGAGATCTTCTGTACCCTTACATAAAATAGCCATGGTGCCTTGTGCCTACTTTTGGTTCCTGCTGCAGCTGTCAGGATTTATTACTGCTGCTGGTGTGGGGATGTTGGCAATATGTAATGCACACTTCAGAACTTTTCTATCTGGAACTGCCTGGCAGCTAACTGCGAAGCAAACAATTTGACAAATAAGGATTTTTGTTTGAGTGTGGCAAGATACAAGCAGAGATTCAGGTAATGTTAACTGAAACACAGTCGATGTGACTTGCTGTGTGTTTTACTCCAATTATTTTCTATCATTTGCCTTTCACTATGTAAGTCAGTAACTGAACTGTTCTGCACCTATGTGTTTTTAGCTGCTGGTAGTACTCCTGAATTAATATGCTGAAGTCAGGTGGGATGTGTAGTTCTGTATAACTTAAAGAGTATTTTTAGAAGGGGAAAAGAGTGCACAGAACTAAAATAAATAAATAAATAAAAATTTTCATTTAGAACTGATTGATCTTACAGCACAGCATTGCTTGTACTTCAGAATACTGATAATCAACCAATTACTTTCATCTTCTAATAGGAAGAAAGGTTGTCTTTTTTATACTTCTGAAGTAGATGATAAGCTGATGAATGTCTGTAACACTGCTTCACAGTCGTTTCTAATGCTCCTTGGTGTTCTGAATATAGACTTGATGACTTTCAATTCTACTCAGTCTGCCTTCTCTGTTTCCCACATAATGTTGTTACTATTGCAAAGTTCCTAGATGGACATAAATGCAGTAGCAGTATTTTTGTTTTAACGTGCTACAGTACTGTATAAAAGCCAGCTAACTTTCTTTTCACCTTGAAATAGGTTAATGGCCGCTGGCACTGCTGTGATAAGTTTTAACCCCTCTGCCTTTTGTAGAGTAATGTTAACAGTGTATCATGTATCCTCTCTAACAAGACAGGGTTGTTCTGTGCTATTCACTTTCATCCCATGTCTGTAGAGAGAAGTCTGACTGAAACTTTGCATGGAGAGAATGTTTCCTTGATATTCAGCCCCTACAGTTTTACAATTTATTTATTTATAAAATTAACAGATTCCTTCCTCTTTTGCCTTGGTTATCCCTCCTGGGTGTTTTGGCATATGTGTGCTATTAATTGTATTGTCCCTACAACCATTTCTGGAAAAAAAAAAAAACAAAAAAAAACCCACAATCAAATTTCCACACTGGATTGTAATCCCTTTAAAAATTATCGGAGCACTGATTTTTATTTTTATTTTTTTTCCCCTTTAAACTTGGTGCTTTTTTGATAATAAAGCACCAAGAATTTGAGAACACTGGTTGTCTATTTTCTGCAGATGCTGAACATTGCACTGTTCTTTTTATATCACACTATGCTGCAGCTTCTTGTTTAAATTTTGCCCTGTCATGCTTTCCTTATTACATTTTTCTGTGTGTGTCTTCTGTATCTGTACATTTGCATATACATGTTCAGTTTTGTGCATTGTTAATAGGTCCTGCTTCCTACTTATTTTTATGCACCACTTTTACTAATTGGTTATTCCCTTCCTTTCCTGGCTAGATCAACTACATGAGCTGGTGCAATTTTATTTTTTTTCCCTTCAGGCATTTGTTGCTACCTTCCCATTCAAACAATCGTAAGCCTTCTAATCTTGATTTGAATTGATTCTAATTTTTAACCACTCATAAAATAGTTTTAAACATTTATCAAAGCATTCTTCCCCCCCCCCCCCCCGCCCCCCCTTCCCCCCGATATACATTTTCCCCTCTTTGAGAGTAGAACAGCTAAACTTGCTTGCTACTTCTGGCTCTTAAATGCTCTGATATTCATATTTGTGTATCTTAATACAAGTAACATAGCATAACAAATGCAAACTCTGCATGTATGTTTAAATGTTGTGTTGGGAAAGAGGATGTAAAGCAATTTTATCCATTTTTAGCAGGTAGGCAGGCTTGTGCTTATCTGTCCATGGTCTTCTGGCTTAGTATGGATTTGACATCATCACAACATAATCATCTGCATAATGAACAGAGAAGAAAATTAGAAAGACAAGCAGGTAAAGTGTTTATTATTTCACCATCTTTTCTTGTTATGCTCAGGAATTTTGTTAAGTAGAAGGAACAAGGCACCTTGCTGACAGTGAGCTATCTTATTTATTTCTCCTGAAGAATTGTGTTTATGGCACTTGTGGAGAAAATGCAATAGATAGCGCTGTTGTAATATTCTAGCTATGTAGTAAATATCTGCTATGCCAGCAGTCTTTGGTATGGTGATTTCCTACCAGTGTCTGGCAACTTGCCGCAGCTATTTGCCTGTGACTAGTTCCAGGGAATGAAGCTGTGGCTATGATTGAGCTATTCAGAATAAGTTTGTTGCTGGAGTGACAGTTAGGCAGGATCAGTTATTACAAGCCCAGTTTCTGTGTAGATAGCCTCACATCTGATCTTAACAAGGACTGTTAGCAGCTTTAGATTTTTTTCTTAAGTAGATCTTAAGCTGATCATTTTCAAGATCCTGAAACATTGGGAATAGAAGAGATTTGAACAGAGATTTAAAGCAAAAATGCCCCCAAAACATTAGTGTTGACAGCACAACTACTTCGCATGCACATTGCTTTTAAATTTCTTGCATTAGGTCTGAAAAGGCTGGGAAGGGCAGAGAAGTGAGAGAGGAATCCCTTTCTTCCAGAAGCTTTCTGTTACTGTCTAGAGGGGCTTTTTTTTTGTAACCTTTTTCTAAGTCATCATATACATTACAACTGAAGGGCTAAGAAAATTAAGCACCCAAAATCATGATCTTCTCTGTATATCATGCAAGAAAGTGGCTGATAGAGTTTGGTGTAGATTGCAGTTACAAAATCCCTGTTTTGCATGCCCTTATCTGGAGAATTTCTTTAATGCATTTTCCCTTTCCAATTGTGTAATCCTGACTTGAATGAAAAGCTCAAGTTGATCCTACGTGTGATGAGGCATGATTGGGGTAAGAAATATTTAGAAGTATTAATATTAAAGACCAAGCTATTAAAGGCTGAAATATTGATGAGTCTTATTACATTATAAGCAAGAAGGCTGAGTTCCAGTTGCACAGGTATTGCTATGCTTCTGCAAGTTTGGCTTTCTAATACTGATACTTTCTTCACGCAGGGTTTAGGGCAAGGAGCAGTGAGTCTGCATGTAATTACTTAAGCTTTTGAATTTTTAAAATAAATTCTGGGACATAAGATTGATTTATGCAAAATTAGTAGGTACCACAGAATCCTTAAATCAAATGCAGAAATATATTCCTTTTAGCCAACAAACTTGATAGCAGTAGCAGGTTGCTCACTTCTCTTTCTAATAACTCTTGTTAAAGAGGATGAAGAGACACCAATGGAAAATGGCACATCTTTACAGTTTCACAGTTTAATCCAACATCAGGCTTTAGCATATCAAGTTCCATTCTAGATTCTGGGGGGGAAGTGTATTGAACCTACTGCATGGAGAATTACTGCTTCAGTCACCTCAGCCTGTTCCTTTCTTGTCCTCATTCTTTCCCTCTGCCACATTCTCCATTCCCATTTTATTCACTTCGCCCATCCAGACTCAATCTCTGTTTCTTAGGATTCTTGCTCCGGTTCACTGTCTGAGCTCTTTGTATTCGCTGTTCCACCACCCCATTCTCCTTTTATTCACTGTCATTCCATCACAAGGTTCTGTTTTCTCAATTGGCTTGTCACAAGTTCTCTAGATTAGAAATCCTTATCATAGCTTGTGGTTAGCGTTACTACCAGGTTCCAATTTACAGGTAGATCCTCACCTGGTCTGATCTTTTCTGGTCCCTTTATCCAATCAGTTCTCCAGCACATCTGCATCATTAATGTCTCTTTTCTTTCCTCTCATGACTTCTCTTTCTCACTAGCTTTTATTCTCCTCTGCTGAACTTTTTCTGAAATCAGACTGTACCACTTCTGCCTTTGTTTTTTAGGACCTGAAATTACTTTGCAAGATTTATATTATTTTCATTCACCCCAAAATAATTTTATCTCTGAGACAAAAGGAGAAGAGCAGGTTTGCAACTTGTCCTTGACACTTCATCGTCTCACATTACTTGGCTGGGGCCCAGTTTTTAATCCAGAAATATCTGAGAAAATGCTGACCTGGTAACCTTCACATATCTTCCAGAGCTTTATAACAGTCACGCTCCTTCTCTTCCCCTGCTCAACAGATGTCCTCATTGACGTGATTCCTGTCATCATTTCAAGTCTGGGTGAAGTCCAAAAAGATACCTTAAATGGGACATGGTTGGAATTGAGGCAAGTGAGAAGCAGCCTAACCCTGTAACTTAGAAGTTAAGAAGTTAAGCTGGGATGAGGGAGTGACTTAGTGTCTTATTTCCATTTCCTGGGTTACTTCTAAGGACACTTCTTACCTTCATCTCCTTTCGCTGCAGACCCTTTCCCCCTGACTTCAAAGACTTTTCTACAAGATAGGAAAAACATCCTTGGACCAGACTATAGAGCCCAAGTTGAACTATTTGCAACTGAGTGCCCAGTTTCTAGCTTGGCTTTTCCTTGCTTGTTGTTTTTCTGGACACAAATCTCATAATTCTTATTTCCTTATGGCCCATCTTCAATGGTGGTTGAAAGGAGGGGATCCACTTAATTCTGTAGAATTAACAGATGTGTGCAAGGAGTGAATTTGAGTTTTTCTAAAGAAGGCCCAAAACTCAATTTCTCTGGACTCTGAGTGCTTCAAATGCTAAAAGATTCTGTATAGTGGACTTTGTAATTAACAGTGCTGGTTAAAATGTCAACTTGCTTATACTACATATAAGTGACTCATTTACTGCCACTTGCCTTCCCTTCTCTCATCTTTGACCTGGGCAGGTTGGAAAGTTGTGTAGAGAGGAACCTTATGAAGGCAAGTGTAAAATCCTACACCTGGGGAGGAATAACTGCACACATCAGTACAGGTATTGATGGAGAGGACCTCTGTAGAGAAGGGCATGGGTGTTCAGGTGGGCTACACATTGGCCATGAGCCAGCAGTGTGTCCTTGTGACCAAGAAGATCAGTGGTATCCTGAGGTGCATTACAAAGAGTGTGTCCAGCAGGTCAAAGGAGGTGATCCTCCCACTCTGCTTTGCCCTGGTGAAGCCACATCTGGAGTACTCTGTCCAGTTCTGGGCCTCTCAGTTCAAGAAAGACAGGGAACTTCTGAACAAGGGGGAACAGGCAGAAACTGGAACTGTTAAGGATCAGATGGGACGTGACAAACATAGAAAGTTCCATATGAGCATGAGGAAAAGCTTCTTTACCTTGAGGCTTACAAAACACTAAAAAAAAAAAAAAACTAACCAGAGAGTCTGTGTAATCTCTGGAGATATTCAAGACTCACCTGAAAACTTTCCTATGCAACATACTGTAGGGAACCTGCTTTAGCAGAGGGGTTGATGATCCCCAGAGATCTTTTCTAACCCCTTCAATTCTGTGATTCTGTGATTTTTTTTCTCCCTTAGTTTGAATTATGTTTCTATATTAAAAAACAAAACAAAAAACAAACCCCCAAGACAACAACAATAAAAAAAAAAAACACAAACAGAAACAAAAAAACTTTTTTCCATTAATTGTTAGCTCAAAAGTGTTTTAAAGAGATATAAAGGCAGTATGTCTGGAAGTCATGTCAATAGTTAACAGTATTCTTCGGCTTTGCTGCAGCATCAACCTGAAAGATCAGAACTCAAATTCTATTCTTCATAGCTGACATAGCTACATTTCAACAATTAATGAACTATTTCTCTGTGACCTCATGAAAAGCTCAAGTATTGTCATGGATTGATGTTGTTGGGTAACTTTCAGGTCCCTTCTTCGAAGAAATATTTTAGAAACCCAAAAATACTGATAGGGAAAATTGGCAGACATTATGTTGGAGTCCCTTCTGTTGCACTGGTACATGGATTCTTCTGGCATACTGTTAGAAGAAAATATGAACTTCCAATGACACAAAGCCTTTTTGACCAGGGAAGATAAGAGATGTGGAAGATGATGTTAGACAGTAGTGTGTAAGTTACTCATCCAGATTATTCCCATCTATCAGAAAATTTTCAGTCACCCTTTTATAATGCATAGTAGAGCATGTAACATAGAAAATAGCCTACTTTTATAGTCAAAGGAAAATCATTTAGTTATTATTAGCAATTATATAGATGCTGAGCACAGGCCTGCAGATATTTTCAATGACAGATAAACATGGTTACATAATAAGTAATGGGTACATTTGAATTTATTATATGTTCATGAGATAGTCTGACCACAGTACTTCTATTTTCAGCTTTCTAATGGTTTTAGATGACCCGTGACTTCTATGAGGCTGCGATATCAGTGACATGAGTTTCATGTTGAGAATGCACCTCTAAAACCTGGATAAATCCACTACTGGAGAGCATAGCCTGTCCTCATCTCCTTGCACTCTGTACTAAGGGCATTTTGTCTCTTGGCTGAGATTAGGCTGCTCGTGGGTTACAGTTTTGCATTTCTACATTTCCAAGTATGAAGTTTCAAGCATTATATTACACTGATGTAATACATCACATTAATCTATATAATATACCTTGTCCTTGCCATCACTTCAGCAGGTAGACCCTGGAGTGAATGAACATCACCACCCTCATAGGTAGGCATGAAGACAGGAAAAATTAACTGGGTAGTTTAGATTAGTGAATTTTCTTGATTGATATTTTGATTTATGTTCTTAGAAAGGTGCAGGTTCTGGAAGGTCAAGGAGATGGTTAAATTTCCCTCCTGTTCCCTTCCTTTCAGGGTCCTTAGGCTGCAATGGATTGGAATGAAATAGAAATAGATGGATGGAAATGAAATACTGAAGTGATGTCACCTGGAATTTGGGGACTGTTCTGTGATTCAAGATTGAATCTGTTTCCATGGAGCTATCTGTACTGTTTACAAGACGAGGACTCTGATTGCGAGACATCAGTAGCTCAGTAAAAATTATGAGGCTTCAGTGTCCCTTAGAAATACACGCTAATGTAGATCTGGGAAGTTCTTCTGGGCCCTTAGAAATACCCAGATGAATTTGCAGGGCTACATTTTGAGGTTTCCCATCAGTATTGTGATGTAACTTTTATCCAGTAAGCTTTTACAATTACAGAACGAGTTGCAAATCTGCTCCCTTATAGATCTTTCTGTGCTTTTCTTCTTGGCATTGGTGTGCATGGATATACATTGCTATTACATCTATAATTTCTATCTCATGTGTAGTTGTAAAAATATTTCTAAGTGCAGATCAAAATTGTAAGCCTCCTGTGATTCTTTACTGTGAGGTTTACAGAGCACTGGACCAAGCTGCCCGAAGAGGTTGTGGAATCTCCTTTTATGGAGATATTCAGAACTTGCCTGGAGACTTTCCTTTGTAGCCTACTGTAAAGCAGGGAACCTTCTTTAGAAAGGGGTTTGGACTAGATGGTCTCCAGAGGTCTTTGCCACCCCCTGTATATGTCTTATAACTAAACTCTTCAGGTGAGAGTATGTTGCTTCTGAAGAAGAAAGAATGTGTTTGCTGTAGGGCTGAACTTTGTCAGGTCAAGTTCATGCTGAAGGCTTGGATTTCATTCTTTTTGCCAATTGGAGAAAATCCATGAATGCAGGAGAGACATAGAAGATGATTGGGTCTTATTTCTTTTGCATGCTCCCTTATCACCTTGTTCTGCGACACCATTTGACCTTAGAAAATTAAATAGAGTTAACCCAGCACTTGAAAGAGGCTAATCTATGCTTCCCCTTCTCCCCCCACTCCTCCCCATAAATCACTGGGCGTAACTACATTTTTATGGATTAATGCTGTCTAATGATAGAATCATAGAATCACTCAGATTGGAGAAGACTTTAAAGATCACCAAGTCCAACCGCAAACGCATTAACAAAGTACCTGAAGGATGTTTTGTTACTCAATCTGCTGTTTGTGGGTGAGTCAGAAAATGAAGATATTGACTACAAGTATATTCTTCATAGATTCCATGTGCAGGGATTGTTTTCTTCCTTTATCTTAGTCACGTTCTAATTCAGTTATCTGGATACATTATCAAAGTATTTTAATTCACAACCCTTGCCTTTGCCACTTTTCCTGCATTTTAAGTTCTGTTTAACAGTGCTCATTCTTTATCAGTTCAGTGAAAAATGCATTAACATAGGAAATATCACTAGGTGTATGTTCAGATATTTAGCATGCTAATTATTGATGCACAGTACCCAAGTGAATTTTAAGTTTACTCTTTCCTGGTGGAGCTGTGTACTATCCAAGTACAATTTTTATGTAACTCCTGGTGTAAACAGAAAAAATGATCATGTAGAATATTTAAAAACATACTATTCTATTTCTTCCCTAGCAAAAAGACTCCATGCAGGCAGTGTTAGCCTAAGGCCCATTTATGTAATTTCTGTTATTGTTAAAGACATTGTAATTTGTAACTTGTTTCATCCTAACCTAATCTACGTATTATCTTGCTCTGCCTTCCCCTACTCACCTCTCTAGCTCTGTCTTAGCAGCACTCAGGTCCTTTTCTCTCTTAAGGTTTTGTTCTTGTTTAAAACATTCTGCTTGATATTAAAACACGTCAGCAAAAACCTCTAGTTCTCTACATGAGATTCTGCAGCTTGTCATTCATTTCTGTAATCAGCTTGCCACTAACTTCAGAACACCAGTCTTCCACATGATTTATTATCTCTCTTTGGGAAACTATGTTCTTGTTTTTTTGTTTTGTTTTGTTTTTTAATAATAATAATAATTGTAATTGCTTTGTCTGTAAGAGTGATGTTTTCATGTTTTCATTGCTTTATTAATTATGTCTTTGATATAGTGCAAAATTGTATCAACATACAAGACCGTCCTTCTGCCCTTGTATTAACTGAAAATCAAAGGAATTCAAAGAGTATGCTTCAACAACATTAGGTTTTTATGATAAATGAAACTTTTCCTGGCATCACAGAAACACAGAATATCCTGATATGGAAGAGACCCAAGAGGATCACTGATTGAATCCAACTTGAGTCTCCACACAGGACCTCCCCAGAATTCAAACCCTCTGTCTGAGAGCACTGTCCAAATGCAGCTCAGTGCTCTGACCACTGCTGTGGGGAACCTGTTCCAGTGCCAGCAGCCCTCTGGAGAAGAATTTTTATTTCAAAGGACTCTCCAAGTCATTATCCCATTAGACAGAAAATATTATGAAAGTTACATAAATTCAAATTCTATTTCAGGAAGAATTTACAACTTCTATAGACAGAAATTTCTTTGCAATTAAGATCAACAGTTCAAGGCCAGAGGAGTGCTGTTTTATTAACAAAAATTATCTCAGTCTCAAGATGCTAACTGAATAGGGTCAAACTATCCCTTCTTGATGTAAATATGTTGTAGCACATGAAATTCCAATAGTTTCTGTGTTTGCATTCAAATGCAAAGAGATGAATAAACTGTACATACATTTCTATGTATATGTATATAATGTCTATGTATGTAGATACACTTCTATGTCTCTCCAAAACATGAAGGAAGAGAAAGTGCTAGCCCACTTCATTAAACTCAGGTAAATGAAGAAGGGAGGAACCAGTTCTAGCAGACCTTTATATTCTGATGGTTTATTGTGTGTGCTTGAGTAATATTGCTGGAAATACCCAATATGAAATTCCATTCTTGCAAGTTTTGATTCAGGTCAGTGAAGCCTCCTCATCCCTTTTCTGACCCTTTATTAGTGATGGGTCTTTCTATCTTTAAATATCTCGCTGAAATTCTTTCACTGAGTTGTAACTCAACTTTGCAACTTGAATAAGGACTAACACAGAGATGAACACTTATAGGAGAATAACTTCCTATCAGCTTTTTACATCTGGTATCAAGAAACTAGACTTTAATCAAAGCATAACTAGCAGAACTTTATCACTGCATGTATTTGAAGACTTTATTTCACTTGGATTTTGCTTACACAGATAACAATACTCTTCTTGCATTACGGATTTTCTACTTGTTTGTTATTTTTCTGTTCTGATGGCTCTGAAGGATTTAGCAGAAAAAAAAAGATTTTTGTTTTATTTTTGTTTTTGTGTGTATCTCAGTCACAGGCAGAGTTTAGTTATTCTGAACAATATAAAGTAGAAAATAGAAGAGTGCTTTTTGGATTGTAAGGCAAGATTTATGTGGAAGTAAGCATGTCTGGCTAAAGGTTTGTGGTCTTTACTTGTCATTAGTTTCTTGGTCCTGATTAAATTTCTCACTAAGGTGAGTTTGGAAGTCTGTCTTTCATAGACATATAGTGAAACAAAGAGAAGATTGTAAGTGTTATGTCATCTTCTCCATGTATCCCACCTATGGGATTACTGAAGGAGTAAGAGGGCCAGTGATTTAAGTGGTATTAACTAGAAGATTTGGATCTCTTCTTTCAGGAGTGTGGACAATTTATCCTAGGCAGGCAGCAGTGGTCTACAAACTTTAATAGTGTAGGTACAACACAAGCCTTGAGTAGAAAGATTACTGACAATATAAAAAATAAATGGGAAATGTTTATTGAACACTGGAGGGATAGCTGTAATACTTCTGGAGTTTTATAGATCTTTTGGCTGAAGCTTTGTAAGTTAAGACTTTATAAGTTAGGACTTTTCATCAAAATTGGATCCAAAGCAGAAATCAAAAGAAGAAGAAGAAAAGAAAAATGGCTGTAATTGAGAAGTAATAGAAGGAATAGCTTTTTATTTTGACAGCTAGTGCTAATCACAGAATGAGATCAGACTGCTGTAAGCAGTCTGAGAAGATTAAAAGCAGTCTAGATCTAGTATACTTAGACACAGGATGATAAATTAAATACACTTTACAATATCTGTAATAAGAAATCCTCATATTACTTTTTCATAAGAAAAAATTACTATGGCCCCAAAGCAGCATTTCTATCATGCTTAACTCCTGTTTGTTTAGTTTCCTGCTTGTGGGCTCAGTGACATGTGTGTCTTCTCTTAACTTTACAACTCCTGCAAGCCTCTAATGTTATGTGCTGACTGTACACTATGACTTAGTATCTGACATTTTAAAATATCATAATTTAAAGTTAAGATTATTCTTTTTATGTTACCTTTAAAAAAATATACTATTTAACTTTCTTTCCAGTGGTATATATATTATTTTATTTTTAATTTAGTTGTGTCATAGAATCATAGAATCATAGAATGACTTGGGTTGGAAAGGATCTCAAGGATCATGAAACTCCACCCCCCCTGTCTCAGACAGGGCTGCCAACCTCCATATCTAATACTAGACCAGGCTGCTCAGGGCCACTTCCAACCTGGCCTTGAACACCTCCAGGGATGGGACATCCACAACCTCTCTGGCCAGCCTGTTCCAGCACCTCACCACTCTCTCTGTAAAGAACTTCTATAATGCCAACAGCTGCTGTTTTCTTTATATAGATTTACTGAAGGATGGTAGTCAAGTATATTCATTTCTAATGACCACTGCAGTTTCTGTGCTGTGCTGTGTCATCCAGTTGTGTGTCATTCTGTGTCATCTCGATGTTTCTGTCTGTGATTTGGATGGCAACTGCAGGCCTGATAGAGAAATTCTGCTTTGGAAAAAATGGTAACCCAGTTACCACAACTTTAATGTGCTTTTTAGGAGGTATAGCTTGTAAACATGTTTTGCTTTAGCTAATTTGCCAAGAGATCGTGTCTGGCTGTGAAAGCAAATTTACCATGCAAACTCGGGATGATTCTTGATGTTGCAAAGAAAATGCTCTGGAAAGCTTCATTTACATGTTATCTGCAGCACTGTGGTGCAGCTTTGTGTGATGATTGCAAAAGTGACACTGGCTTGGTATTCAGCTAAACGAATGAATCCTGTCTTGTAGAAGGGTTGCCCTGGATTATGTTAGCTATCATAAATATCCTTCACCTAGCAGCAAGGATGGCATTCAGGATATCAAGCCAGCTGGAAAGAATCCCTTTTACAAGGCTCTGTTGGTGTGGGTGGATAAGCTTTCTTGACAACAGTAGTGCTTTCTCTCTTGTCTGTCATAATTTGCGTTGCTAGGATCTGTTTCACAAGTTTTGTGACAGACTTATATATGATATCCTTTTATTTACATGGGGAAAGCGAACAGTAAAAGGACATGGAAAATAATAAAATGTCCAGGCACAAAAGACCATGAGAATAAATATGAGAGCAGCTGTTCTTGAAATGAAAAAGAATTTTCTGATGGTTTGATGAAATGAAAAGTAATATATGGTAACATTCCACCTTTTCTGAACTTTATTTTTTCAGTAAAGTGGAAAAAATTACTTTATATAGTCATAAACTGAAAACTTCTATTAGAATTTAGGAGACTTCCCATATATCATGCTAACCATTAATGGTAAAATGCATTTTAGTTCACAAACATCATTCCAATTCCTGCTTCAAATCAGCATTTCAACATAAATTGGTAATTTCATTGTCTGGCCTCTCAGCTTATTTGACCTTTTATATTTTTACTTCCAGGGCAAAAAGAAGATGAACAAATAGTTACTGAAATCATGAGAAGACGTTTTTTTCCTGATGTTATAACTTATAAGGCTTGGGAAGGCTTTCACTTTGCTGGCCATGAGATAAGGATTACAGAAGCCACTGATTGTTATGGGGCAGTTGTCTGGCCATCGGTACAATATTTACATACTATTGTTACTTTTAGTTTTGGAGTCTTTTAACACATTTAGTTTGTTTTTTAGTGATAAATATTTTTTTTATTGTGTGTTGTAAAATTAAGGATAATATTCTATGCTTTCTCCATTCTACAGTTTCCAAATCTGAATTTAGCCTGGTTTTCCTATGTCTTCCTGGTTCTCAAAGCTTAAATGATATGCAGGTCACTCCAAAGATATTGCCTCTTATTTATTTCCATGCAATCCACAACAGATACAAAGAGTAAATGACACTGTTTGATAGAGCACATTCTCAGCTAGAAACACTTTTTCAATATAGTCACCACCATTAGCTATGCATTTTTGCCAGTGATGAACAAGAACCTGCATGATGAGCTCAGAAAAATCTGCAGCAGCAGAGGTGACCTACTGTTTCACAACTGCCATGACAATGTCGATGTTAGGAAAACATTGCCTATGCAGTCCACCTTTCATCAGCACAAACAAATGGAATTCAGAAGGCGCTAAATCCAGAACTACATGGTGGGTATGGTAGGACAGACCATCCAAGATTGGCAGTCTGCTCCACAGTCTTCAAACTGGTATGGGACCTGGCGCTATTGTGATGCAAGAGAAAGGTTGTCTTCTTCTCTGATGTTTATCTGGAAGTTTGAACCGTCAGCTCAGTCAGCGTTGTGATATAGCAGTCAGATTTAATGGTTTGTGAGGTTTTCAGGAAATCCTGAAAATCACCACTTATGCTAAAAGACTGCATATCACTCTGTCTGCTGAGGGCTACATCCTGAAACTTTTTGTTTGAAGGAGAAATCATATGTCACCACCCTGTGGACTGCTGTTTAACTGGCTCGTAGTGATGACACCACATCTTATCAATGCTAATGATGTGATCCAGAAAACTGTCACCTTCTGCCTCATATTATTTCAATAGATCTTGACAAAATTGCATATGGTGCTCTTTCTGTTCATGTGTGAGCATTTGTGGGAACCACCTGCCATAAATCTTGTGATATTCAAGCGCTGCTACTGTTTCCAACATATTGAAGCTGATATCCAGCTCCATACACAGTTCTGTGGTTATTATCTGCTGATTTGTGTGGATGAGCTGATTGAGACACACTATTCTGTGGTGTGGCAGCTGTGCATGGCTGTCTGGAATTCAGCTTGTGTTTCATGTTGTTGTTGCCACTGTTGCAACACACTACCTACCACCTCACTGTGCCCACATCCACTGGTTGGTCTCTTTAAATGTTCAGGAAGCATCAAAGAATGTCAACGGATGCAATTTTTTGTGCATGGAGAAATTCAACTTGTCATTGCTTCATATGCACTTCCATGTCAGCGGTCATTTTGTCAGACTGTCCCTCTGCTGCCAATCATCACACAGCAGCAAAATGTAACAGAGTATTGGCAAAAGGTTCAACCTCTACTGCCATACCACCAAAATCCATCTCTGATGTCCTGGACCAACATAATAAAACAGAAGGCATTACTTTTGGAGCAGCCCTCGTATTTCTTGTTTGTGCCTCTTCACACAGCATGTATGATGTGATGCCTTCTCCTCTCCTGTCAAAACTTTCTGGTCCTATTGGCCAATCAGAAGCAAATTTTAAAGGAAATGCAGGTCTTATATGAGAATTATGTTACTATTGGATTGGAAAGGATCTCAAAAATATAAGAACTATCAATGTATCCACCATACAAAGAACTTTCTTCAGTATTCTGAGTTTGTGCAATGCAGCTAATGGACTGTTTTGAAATGATTAAGAGTGAAAAAACACTGCTGCAGGTGAACAGGTGTCACAATGAACCACTGACACTTGCATTGCTCAAAGAATATCTCCAAAACAGATGGATCTCCAAGAGCTCCTATAGAATCAAGAGGACTAAAAGCCAAGAGGCACCATTGTTGTCCCAATATCAGCTTCCTAAGACTGTGCTGTTTTTAAGAAGCATGACCATAATCCAGCTGAGGAGGTTTAGTGTACCCTTCTGCTTTGGATGCCAAACACTTTTCCTTAGCAGAACTCTAGAAGTTGTTTACACTATATCTCTTAGCAGCCCCAGTGAATGTCTTCAAAGCAAGGTTGGCTGGCTGCTAATTATTCTCACAAATCAAGGGCTACACTGAAATGCACATTTTTTCTGTGAGGTTTTAGTCAATTTTTCTGTAAAAGGAAGGAAACCCCCACTGTGTCTCTATATTCTCCCTTCTGTTCCAACCTGCAATATTTAAAATCTTCTGAAAAATGTCAGTCACATTTGTCAAGAATGCAGAAAATTTAGGAGAAGTTAAGCTTCTGCATGGAAAGGAAGCTGAGTTTCAAAGGTTCCCTAAGTTAAGTCACAGAAGTTTTGATCCTGCCAGCTGGTTTCAACAGCAGAACATGTCAAGACACCAAGGGAGGATGATGGGGATGAATGGAGCTAAAAGGAAATGTTGATAGGATTTGTTTTAGAAAGTCAGTCCAATATCACGCGCAGTCTTAAAGAACCTGGCTTTTATTAATATAGTGTGCACAAACTTTCTATTTTTAAGTTTTGTTGATTGAGATATCTGTATGTTCATATAAAAGACCTTGTTCTTTTTGCTCTGATTTAAGAGCTTGAAAGCAAAAACATTGACTTTCTATCTCTTACTAAGCCAACAGCCCTCCTTCTCCATTCCTTCTATATTTTAATCTATTAAAGTAAAACCAAGAATAAAATTTTGCAGAGCCAAACCGAATCACTTCTAATTATTTTCCCAAATGGTAAGCTGTACTGCAAGATAATGCAGCAACTGATATATGCATTTGTCAGTGTAGACTACATAATTTTCTAAGTGTGGGAAATAATACAGGAGACAGGCTGGAAACTGTCTTTGTGAGAGGAGTAAAAATAGCCATTTGTATTTCTAGATTGATCTAAAGAACACTGGTCAGTGTGAGATAGGACAGAAAAGCTGGAGAAGTTTCTTAGTCACAGTTTATAAATGTATATGTAAGGAGTCAATTGTAGAGGGCTATGTGATTTTGTGTACTAAAATGGTTTTTACACTTAACAAGGGATGGACATTAAAACTAGAAAGAAACTGAACAAAAAGTAAAGGGGTGAATTTATTGGCCCTTTTTGAAACGTTATGATCATTAATTCTTGTTTTAAATAATTACTGCAAGAGACTAGCAAGAGTTGTGGATTTTCTCTCACATGCAGTCTGTATATCAAGATGTCTTTGTGACAGACATGTTTTAACTCAACCAGAAGTAAGTGTGGGAATTGCTGACTGGAATTTTACAGCTCATGTTATGCAGTGTGACAGATTAGATAATTGCAGTCATTCCTTCTGGCTGCAATGCTTTGCAAGCCCATATCGAAGCATGTGGTGGCATTTGTTTTGTCAGCCTATATAGCTCAAAGATAGTGAGTCATGATCCTTTCAGGACAGTGTTTGAATGGATATTGCTCATTTAAACAGACATGAAATTATAAAACATTTTTTTTGCATGCTTGTAAATGACAATGTGTATTGAGTGAAAGTTTTTATTTAATTTATTTATTCAGTATATTTATGGATTCCCTCTCCTGCAGGCTCTCGTTTTGTGTTATTTTTTGGAAACCAATTCAAAACAGTACAATTTGGTTGACAAAAATGTGATTGAAATTGGAGCTGGAACTGGATTGGTCTCTATAGTAGCCAGTTTACTGGGTGAGTACATACCACTGCTCTTTTACTCTTGGAAATGTCTCTCAGGTGAATACTGGAAAACAAAGGAAGTACCTTAGTACTTCTAAAACACAGTTATTTGACATTTTCTAAGAGAAAGAAGAAGGGTCTCTTAACAGGGTTTCTTAAAAACTTGTGTTGGTTTTTCTCCCCCTCTAAAACTGTAAAAACAAAGGGTGTAGATGCAATAAAGAAGGTTCCTGTGGATGTTGTTACCATTAGCAGTGTTAAATAGGGGACCAACAAATAAGAAATTAGTGTCTAAGAGAAAGTCAGTGGCAATAGGGTAAAGTCAGACAGAGGCATGACCAACACATCATCTTCCACTGATCAAATAAATACCTCTTGGATGCCAGGTCATTTCCTTCAAACTTGAATTCAGCCTTTTCTTTCAGCAACTGATCCTTGACTTTTCTGCTACAGAAACTTGTTTTCTCTCATGGTAGCCTCCTCTTCCTCAAGAATAATTCAAATCAGTAGCTCCTGTATTTTAACAGAATTTTAGCTTTCTACAGTCTGAGAAAGCTTCTTGATATGTTAAAAGGAAAGAACCTGAGGCCATGCCTAAATCTAGTGTTGATTTTCAGCAGTTAGTAACTGTTACTCTTCAATTCCCAATCTCTCACTGTACTTTCATTGAAAATGACATCAAGATACAGTATTTGATTTATCCCCACCCAAGCCCAGCTGTCTTTAGATTGCAGTCTGTGCAGCAGAACTACTGGGAACCAAATATTTAAGTACAATGAGTAATAACTACTGGGAGCAATAACAGTGTTCTATTCCCCTAGACAGAAAATTTGCTAAAATCGGTTCCTTGTGCAGTGGTTTTTGTAAGTGGGCTTTTACTCAAGTCTGGAAGTATACTGAAAGATTTCTTTTGTTTTCTTCCTGTCACAGGTGCACTTGTGACTGCCACTGATTTGCCAGAACTGCTGGGAAACCTTCAGCACAATGTTCTCCAAAATACAAAACTGAAATGCAAGCACCAGCCCTGTGTCAAGGAGTTGTCTTGGGGAATTGATCTGGAAAAAAACTTTCCCAGAGCTTCATGTCACTTTGACTACATTATGGCTGCTGACGTAGTTTACCACCATCCTTTCCTGGATGAGCTCCTACTAACTTTTGACCACTTGTGCAAGAATGATACTGTCATTATGTGGGCTATGAAGTTTAGGCTGGACAATGAGAACAAATTTGTGGACAGATTTCAGACACTCTTTGATTTAGAGGTGATTTCTAATTTCCCTAGTTTGAACATAACCCTGTATAAGGCAATGAGGAAAGGCAGGATGAAAGTCAGACCTTCCAAATTGTCTGTCTGAAAAAGATAATCTAGGAGTGATTATCTCGGATGCTTTGTAGCTAGTTCTCTTTTTAATAATTTCTACATAAGTAGTTGCCTGCATCTGTATGAATGACATTTTTGAAGCAAGTTCGAACAAAACGTTGGTTTTCCAGTGCATCCCTACAGAATTCCTGAATTCAATTTGCTGAAAGTTTTATATGTAGAAGAAATGTATTTCTGATGTTTTCTTGACTTTTATGTGCTAGATTGACAAAACTAATAACTTTCACAATTCTCAATATTATTTTTATGGGATGTGCAATGAATATTTCCACTGACTTTCAAATGCAGTTTTAAACAGAGTCTGATGAGATTAACCAATCTTTCAAAGATTTACTACAGTCTTACATTTTGTATTTAACAGGTGTGATGTTAAATTTATCTTTCTTCATTCCCACCATAGTGTTTAAATCCTTCCTTCAAATGGTCTTTACATGACATTAACTGATAGGAAAAATGGGAGATATACTATCATAGTAAAGGGAGATAGACTATTAGTTACTCCTTGATTTAATGTTTATGCTTTCATAGAAACATAGAACGGTTTGGGTTGGAAGGGACCTTTATGATCATCTAGTTCCACCCCTCCCCCCCTGCTATAGCAGGGACACTTCCCTCCAGACCAAGTTGCTCAAAGCCCCATTCAGCCTGGCCTTGAATGCCTCCAGCATGGAAGCATCCACACCCTCTCTGGGCAACCTGTTCCAGTGTCTCACCACCCTCACAGTAATGAATTTCTTCCTAATATCTAGTCTAAATCTACCCTCTTCCAGTTTAAAGCCATTTCTTTCCCTTTCACTTTTTATTTAGATTCAGGGATTCTTCAACGTACAGCTGCACATGTGAGGCAACAGGGAGTTAAATATTTGGTTACTTGAATAAAGGTCTGGAATAAGAATAGTACATCACATCCACAGGTGCCCATTGCAAAGATCTTAAATTTTTGGATATCTGCCCCTTCAGAAATAGACTGCTATGTGCACCTCAGAGAACAATGGAAAAACAACAGTGGCATCAGGATAAGTGTTTTGCAGTGTCAGCTGGTGGCGGGTGGAGGTAGAAAATGAAACCTGCTTGCCACATGTGGCTGAGACATGGACAGACTAGAGTTTTTACAAGGGCAAATGGAGCATTTTTCTCCTAGCCTCTCCTAGCTAACGTGTGTTCCCAATTTTAGTGATCAGATTAGTGTACTTAAACACAGATTTTTTTCCTTTGTTCCTACTTCCAGCATTTGGTTTTCTGAGATAAAACTTTCTACCATTAGACATGAAGTGGTGCAGACAGGAGAATCCAAGCCAATTTCCAGTGGGATTTGAGGACCCCAAAGCTGAAAGGAACTAGTGGGAGGATAGATGAGTATTTGGCAGGAAGGATCTGGATGTAGAAGGAGGGCTGTGGAAAAAAGGTAGATATAAGGAGAAGGTGAGGTGAAGAAAGAGAAGAGGTTGCAACAGTGACACTAACTTCAAAATGTTGGATCCGCTGACTGAAAGGGGACATTCTCCGTAATAGCAAGTAATTGAACCATCCAATCCACTATAATTGAAACTAAAATCCTTTCATCCCAAAGAGCATCTCTGTTTACAAATATTTCACAGATAAATGGATTGGCACTGGGTAACGTGCAAGATGGCTCTGCTTGCACCAAAATCCTCCAGTGAAAATATCCTGTGAACTACAAAGCAATGCAGGCTAAGGATGAAAAGAGAGAGTCCAGCAAAGTAGTAAAGTGGGATCACTTTTAATACCAACGAGCCCTTCTATTTTGTCTGAGGCTGTCCCCCACTGAGCTCCTGCTGAAGTCAACAGGAGCTGTGTTTGTAGAGCAGATTCAGAATTGGGCTCTTTAGGCCTAACAGCATGGTAATGTTTAGTGTAATCTAACACTGCTCCCCTTTCTCACAAGTCTGTCTAAGCAACACTGTGTGAAGCTTCCTGGGAAAGCTCCAGAGCCTGGCTGCTCTATTGTATGAAGGCCTTTTGTCCTCTGCTATGATAGGCAGGTTATTAGCCATGACCAACGGGTGGTGGAGGTTATATGTGGCATTTGCCTGTGGAGTTTATTTCTGCTCTTTGAGAACAGATCTCTCAGATGACTGTCAGATATTGCAGTTTCCTAAAGTCGGTTATAGTTTTAGTAATCACTTACCCTTTGGTCTAAAACTTCAAACAAAACTCAAGTTGTTATGCAGTGCACCATGTTGCGAATGCACATGGCATTCGCATCTGTAGTTAAAACTGGGGGTGAAAGAATTCCAACTATATGAACGCTAGAGAGACTGTGTAGGCTTACAGGCTTTTACAGCATATTATGGAATGTTATGGTAATGATATTAATTGAAGATATAAGACATGTACTACATAGGTTCAGTCAATTCCTTGGTTTTCCATACTCTCCTCTATCAGTAACTTATTGAACAATACCAACAATATGCATAAGCAACTTGACAGCATTTTCCACAAATGTTTTACTAACTACACAACTTGCACATGCTAATATTTATTATTACCATTATTATTATTACCTGTGTATATATAAAAAAGATTAAAGAAATTTATTTTGTTGTTAATTATATAACATCTCCATCAAAGTCTTTTATAAGTCATACTTGTTGCTTCTAAACATTAAAGTAACAAAAATTTTCAGCATTGTATTTTTTCTATATGACCACAATGAGTTTTTGTTTCTGTCTCGTTGAATTGTGATATTGCAGCTCTGGGTGACTGGGTTGCATTTTCATTATTAAATTCACTGATTTGTTCTTTTGCCTCTTATAATAGCTGTAAAAAAAAGCTATAGCCATTGAAAAATTATTCATGTGACAGTACAGATTGTCTGAGCAAATTTTTCATTTAGAAGTAGTAAGAGTTGCTCAGACTATGCAGTACAACAGCCAGGAAATATCCAAATAACTATCCATGGCATAAATGGTAGTTGATTAATTGCACTATCACTTGTCAGTATTAGGTGAGCAACAAAGACTCTAGCTGCCATGGGTGTCTTTAATGGTGATTGATATTGAAGATCTATTGAGTGTGTTGATAGATGTGACAATCACCTGAAAGAATACTGCATTTTACAAGCAAAGAACAGAGGATCCTGAGAACAGGATGGGTCTAGAAACCCATTGAACCCTTCAAATTTTGGAGAACCGAAAAGTATAAGATACTTTTCTGTTCATAATTTCTGATACTACACTGGTAACTATGAGGTGACCAGAAATAAATTCAGTGAGAGGAAAATAGTGGCTTTTGAGATGTCATTGCTCCATTGATGTACTTCAGAAATCGATATGTTCATGCTTATAATAGCTCTGTGACGTAAAGGAAATATGGTGACACAGTTGTAGAGCAAAGAGGGAACTGAGCTAAATGTCGAGTGATATAACCATAGTCACTGTACAAAGTACAGTAAAAAGTTCTTTCACAGTAAAAACAATATTTCCTGTGGTGTTTTTTTTTTCTTGTTCTTGTTCATTTGCTCACATGGCGACAATGGAGAATTTAAACTAAATTCATTATTTCCTAAAAAAAGAACCCGTGCGTCTCTGTAAATAAATATGAAAAACATAGGGAGTATAAGCACTCAGATGTCGTGTAGTTATTCCAGCTAACCATATAATACATAGAATGCAGCAGCTACAGCGAAATACTGGAATCATCCAGGTAGAAAGTAATCTCGTTGTTTGCAGACATACGTACTTGGAAATGTCTTCCAGGTGGGTTCATTGCAGTCTTTCTAGGGACTGAGATGAAGCAGACTGGACTGTAGTCTTCCGCTAATGTTTTTATCCCACTGTGTGTCTTCCTCACTCTTTGAATTTTCATACCCCATTACAGGTTCACTGTCTCGCACAGAGTTAGAATATTATCCCTTGTCCTCTCTTCCTGTCCTTTAAGATCTATTAGCCAAAGCATTGCATTTATTCTGTTTATCTGGGAGAAAAGGCTCTAAAATATATCTGCATGACCCTTTTTCTATCTCAGGGGAAGAATATTAGTTGGAAATTGAGAGGCAAGAAAATCAAGGCATGAAATCCCAGAGACTTTTTATTGCTACCCAGACATAAGGTTTGAATGCTCTGAAATCCTGAGCTCTCATGTCCCAAGAGGTCTGTAATTACAGGACTTTTCTACAGAATATTACTCACTGACTATTACAGATGATTAATCTCTACTGTCAGATTATTGCATTATTGGATTATCCAGATTATATATTATCAGATTGTTATTATTAGCCATAGGTCATCTGTCCTCTATGCTATTGACTCCGCTCACATTCCTTTCAGGCTTGAAGACAGTTCAAAAATCAGAAGAGGCTGTTGCTCTCGTGATGCCTGTGATTATTACACCCCCGTGTGAGAGGCAGTGACTGCTTCTTTCAGCCTTGGCAGCAGAGTAAAAGTATCATTAGATATTGGCTGTGTTCCTGCTAGAAGTTCATCAGATTATAGTAGCATTAGAAGTGCATGGATACTCAGGGTAACAAAATGGATTTTTTTTGACAGTGGATGATACCATTTTTATTAGGAACACATGGTTTCTCATGATTTATTCTACTGATCTATCAAAATAAAAATGTTAGCAATATTCTCCAACTGGGGAACAATTGTGAGCAATCACAGAAGTTGCTCTCAATGCCCTGAAAGTGAAATCCCAAAAGGCTCTGCAGTCATGCTGCTGTAAAAAATAAGAAAATCACACCTCTCCCTTCCAGTTTATTGAACTTTGAACAGCACTGCTTTGATTTACAGTGTGAGAACACAGATAGAGGTAGATGGTAAATCTGATTTAGAAGATCAAAGCAACTGTAAACTGACAGAGCACTGTCTTGCCTATTTTTACCTGATATGGATGGCTTCAAAATATTTCAAAGTGCACACCTTCAAGACAGCCTGCTCCCTTCCAGACTGAAGCGCTTCATCAAAGAAAGGAAACTTTTGGGAAGTGTTTTAATCTGAATTAAGATGAAAAGTCTTCCAGGTTCACCCAAATCATTTGGAGTCTGGGTGATGATAGTGAATGCCTGAGGAGCCCTGTACCCAGTGCTGTAGCCTGAAAAACTTCATACACACTGGATGGGGAACTGTTAACTTTTGAAATCTGGTTTTCCTTGCAGCACAATAGGTAAATAAATAATTTCAAAGTACACTCACTGTAACTGAGATATTCTATAGAAGTTATGTTTTGTACTGCGAAATATGTTTGTCTAATTCTATTGCAATGGGAACGAATCTGTTGAACAAATTGTGCAAGAATCTGGAGAGATAAGAAATCACATGGAAATTATTGCTAAGTCATGTAAAATAACACAACAGTATTCACTGTTTGTTTTCAACCTACTGCCCAGTTTTCAGTAAATTCCCAGTAGGTAGTCTTTATGCCAGCCATAAACAACTGAATAATACAGACAGGAGAAAGATCATATAAGAAAAACTGTCTGATACAGCTTGTGAAAAGAAATCTGCCTTTTAATAAGTATGTAAGAATCCCCATTTGTAATTTCAATGCTACTTGTATGGAAAAGGTATAGGCTATCCACAGTGTCACTATGATTTAGCCATGGAAAACGAAAATATCTTCTGTGTGTCTTTCATCATTGTTCTCACATCAATACAAAGAACGGAAATTCTGCTTCTACCCTTTCTCCCTTCAGTTTTTTCCTCACATGCTGTAACAGTTGTGGCAAATAGGGTTGACAGAATTTAGGGTTGACAGAATTTAGGAAAGGGGGAATGAATAGGTCTGGGATTCTTTGTCAAGCAGGTGGCATTGTCCATTTTCCTCCATTTCAAAATAGTTTGATGTAAAATGTATATGCACTTGAAGAGTGATCTGGAGCCCCTTTTATTTTAATCCATTCAAGGTTAAGCTTACTCTTAGGTCTGTGGGATCACTGATCCTGTGACTCCTATATTCCTGAACCTGGAGTATTCCAACCTCAAAAAGAAAGTGGAGATTGTTCCCACTAACTAGCTCCAGGATGAGAAGAGAACTTGAACTTCCATCCTTTATCTTCTCGAGGAGGCACTGCAACATCTAGACCAGTTTACCACAGGAGATGCAGATTCCTTATGCAGATAAGCATCATCACTTGAAGCCGTGGCTATTCTAGAAAGATACAGATACCAACAACTCTGCCGTTAAATCATGTTTGAAACCTGATTTACATTTGGCAGCTAATGCTCCTCATATCAACACAGTTCTTTTTTTTTTTCTTAGCATACAGACAATTGTTTTGACTACTAAACAGTGTTTGTCAGTCTTTCACTGCATAGCATATAGGCTTTGTATGTTTGTCAACTGCTGATTAACTAGTATCACATGCAGTGTTACAAGCTCCATAAATGCAGCCAACACCTTCAGTACGCATATTTTCTCCTACTGTGATAGTTCAGAAATTTCTTAGCTTCATGTCTTCCAAAGAAAAGTGTGAAGCTAACCACTCCTTTTTCATGAAGAGATTCATTGAATTTTCACATAAAGAAGGCTTGTGGTACACAGAAAACTTCCGCTCAATGTCTGTATCTCCAGTTATTTCATTCCAGCTGACCCGATTCCTTGACCATCTTTTTTTCTTTATGATTCCTAATGTTTGTCTTCCTCAAACTATGAAGTTCCCACAGAAACTCAAACTGGTGTGTTGCCTGAGCAACAAGTAATCTGAATCAAATAAAACACTTCAACATATCATGAGCTGTGAATATTATCTTCTCACCTCCTTCCTGACAACAGAAACCTCTATGATACATTTTTTCAAAGTGCAAATGTCTATGTTTTCCTTTGCCTGAAAGTTATTTATCATAGACAAAAGCTACAGTTGGTGTAGTATCTCATAGTTGCACAGCACTGTGTGTGTCTCTTCTGAACCCCAAACCTCATTCCTCACTGTCTTCTTATAGCGATTCTTCTTCTGAGAGTTCTCTCCAACAAGAGGGCAATGTGTCCCTTGGTGCACAAAAAAACCTCATGCAATCTTGTCTCATTATTTGGACTTCATGCTACTCTTCTGCGGTTCCTTGCTATCTAGGCTGACAGTGGTAGATTCCTCTTTCTCTTCAGGCAGAAAGTTGCTTCCAGACAGCTAATGGCTTCTACTTTCCCATGAAGTGTAATCCCCACATAAATGTGCTGAAACACTGGGAAATAAAAGATGGGAGCTGGGTCATCTTTTTGAATGTTCAGGACCAATTTATGTCAACAGAGATACACAGAGATACCAGTATGCTGTGAGCTATACAAACTGGGAGAAGAACTCCAAGTGAACAGCCCAGCAGAGAAGAACTTAGGAGATCTGGTGGACAAAAAGATGAACATGAGCCAGCAGTATGCACTTGCAGTCACTGAATTATAGAATCACAGAATTCTTAGAGTTGGAAGGGCCTTCTGAAGGCCTAGTCCAACTCCCCTGGAAATGAACAGGGAAATCCACAGCTGGATCAGTTTGCCCAGGGCCTGATCCAGCCTCACCTTGAAAATCTCCAGAGATGGGGCACCCACCACATCTCTGGGCAACCTGTTCCAGTGCCTCACCTCCCTCAATGTAGAAGATTAGTTAGATTTTTATATCTAACCTAAATCTACTCTCTTTAAGCTTGAAACTGTTGTTTGGAAGGCCAACGGTGTCCTGGACTGCATCAAAAAGGTATTGCCAGCAGGGAGAGGGACGTGACTGTCCCTCTCTACCCTGCCCTTATGAAACTTTTTACTCAAAGGGTGATGAAGCACTGGCACAAGCAGTGCAGAGAAGCTGTGGATGCCCCCTCCCTGGAGGTCTTCAAGGCCAGTTTGGATGGGGCCCTGGGCAGCCTGATCTACTGGGTGGCAATCCTGACCACGGCAGCATTTGGGACTGGATGATCTTTAAGGGCTCAGGAATGTTTATTGGCTGAAGAATTGGCCTGGGAGCAAATGAAAACAGCTTGATAGAGGAGACTGGGAGATGATACTGCTGTATCCTTTGAAAGCAAGATGCAAGTTGGCGTCTCCCTTCTTCCTCTTATCTACGAACTTAGATTTGCAAGGCCTGGAAGATGGGAGCAAAGAAGTTCTTGTTGAGATTCCAAAGCTGGAAGCTGTCACTCCAAAAGAGCTGGCTCAGCCTCTTCAGACTGTAAGTAACTGTGCTGTCATCATTAGTCATTTTCAACTGAACAACACAAGCTAAGATGACCCACCACTACTAAAGATCAGCACCTGATACCAAGACCTTGCTGGATCAGGGAGTGGTGAACCACTTTGCTTTGCTGTGTTTGTGTCTGTCTGTCTGTCTTTCTTTGCCCGTTTTCTATCTTTTCTCTTTATCTTCTTCTATTCTTTTACTCTTTGTAGTTGTTGATGCCTAAAGTTGTCTTACCTTTAATGCTTACTAATCTTAATTAGCCAATTACACATTTTTACCTCCAAGTAGTAGTGTTAGTTATTAAGAAAGCTCTCGATATATTGCTGTGTAGTATTCCTCTGAGTCTTGGATTTCATCCTCATGGTAGCCACCCCTTGCTGACTAGGAGAGGCACATCTCAGGAGACAAAATATTCCCTCTCTTGAAACCTGGGACAAGACACTTCTCTCGTAGAGGTCAGACATCATGTGTATATCTGCCCCTAGTACACCTTCCCAAAGCTGTGAGGCACAGTACTGACCGGTGAGAGTTATTTCAGTGATGAATCATAGAATCATAGAATGGCCTGGGTTGGAAAGGACTCCATGAAGGCAAAGAATGTCAGAGCATCTAATATATATTGAATGTAACATGGGTTTTTAATAATGGGAGAACAAGGCTGTCCAGGAAGACCCTGCTTGTACTACTCTACAGCTGAATGATCTAGAGGATTTGCCATTTTGGCACAAAGGTTGGATAAAATCCTTTGGCAACTATAAAGAACAGAACCAGCTGTGAGATTTAGAGGTGGATTCTGTCACAATTTGAACAACTTTGCTGCTTACCTTTTGGGGATTTACAAACTACTAGTTGGAGCTTTGTGGTAACATCAAAACTTCTGTTTGATGCTGCCTCTCTTACATTTGTCCTTTAGTGCTTTATTCATCCAGGATGTCTTTCATTTCTCAAGTGTGTGTGCTGCTGGGAGTCACCTGCACAATGGATGCACCTGTCAGCAAGCAGAAAGAAATAATATTTATCCCTTTTAAAGATTCTATGTTTTCTCCATAGATACTCTACAACTTGCCCTATCTGTCTTACTGAGGCCTAGTAAGATATCCTGGAAATATGAGGTTGAGATGGAGGGACATGAAATAACACTCTCCTGACTGCACGTAAGTTTATGGAGGGGAGTTAGAGCCTTTGTATGGCCCTGTATGTATTGCAAAAGAGAAACATTCCTCTCACTTCTTGTGATCGTGTTTGTGAACTCCATAGTATATACATAAATAAAAATCAGGTAGAACTGCTTTTCTATGGCTTGATATCTTCTTAAAACTACTTTTTTTTTTTTTTTCATTAATGCCTGTCAACAATTAATTTAATATCTGTGTTAATAAATCTCCTTGGAAACCACTAGCCTGACAGTAGTATTTGAGTGAGTTGGAAACCATGATGAGTGCTACCTAGAAAAATGGATGTTGGCTTAAACATCCTAAGGCTCCTATCTCAGGCCAAATTTGAGGAGGCTGAACCTGCTGTCTTGGCAGTGCGTGTTCAGCTATGTGACTCTAAATGGCAGAGGCTATTAGTAGAATAGGATTTGTCATACTGTGGTCTTTATAATGGGCTGTGTTGTTCCTATAGTTCTCCCACAAAAGCTCTTCAATCCCACATAGGAAAGTTTCAGCATCTGAGTAAATCTGCTGCACTCATCAGAAGTTGAAATACAAAATACTTTTTAAAATACTTTCTAAATCTAAATACTGAATATGTACTAACATAGACATGTCAGCATTATTCTTTTGGCACGTATTAGCTGTGCATTCTTATAACTTGAATTTTTCTTTTCCCTATTTTATAGTTTCAAGATTTATTTGATAACTTTTGATGTTTTTCATTTTTGATAAGGAAATATGAAATTTGTCTCACAAAACTCTATGAGATGCTACTAGGGAGATTTATAGATTATAGTTAAATAAACTTTGTCAGGTTAAAGGCTTACCTGCTAAAGAAATGGCAACATTATGACTTCATTACCTCTTTCTTGCTTCTTAATACGAGATAACATAGTTAATCTTCAGTTTTTATCCAAGAGTACATGGATCTGTCTCCATTTCCAGACCGACCTGTCACATATGGGCTGTACTCAGGGACAGTTATTGCATTCCTACAAATTTAGAAAAGTAAAAATCTTATAGTGGCCTCTGGAGGTCACTGTAGCTCTACAAAAAGGAGAGAACCACTAATTAACGACTGACTAGGAAAGGATTTGGAGACAGAGTGTTCTGGAATATGTATGTTTACGGTGTGAAAATCGTGTGATAAAAACAATAAAATCCTATTGCAGAATGTGACTTCTTTTTTTTTTCCTTCCCAAATTGTGCATATTTATTTTGAACCAGTAGTGTAGGAGTCCACTTCCCACATGTTCCTTTCCTACGTGCTATGGAAATTTCAAGTGCTTGGTGTGCAGGAGGTGGCTCTATGCTAGAGCCCATTTTCTCATCTTTGCATAAAGAAGGAAATTTCCTATCAAAGAGTATTTGCAGTATTTGTGACTGCTCTGTTTCTCTTAGCTGACCACCTCTCTGGGAGATGTACAGTTGAGGATGTAGGAAAATAGATATTGGGGGGATTTTCTGAAATTTTACCTTTTTCCTTCTCTACAGTGAAGTGCACCATCTGCCCTTCAGAAGATATACAATGTGCTCAGCTCACAGCTGAACACTCCCTGGGGCACCCACCCTCCTGGGGCAAGACTGAAGAGCAGCTTTTGCTACTCCTGGTCACTGATGCATAAGCATGAGAGTAACTGCCTATAGATATTCTGTCACTAAACTGCCTGAAATTTGTTATCTGCGTGTATAACAGGGGCACCAGGTAAGGCTGCAAAAACCTGCCTGAATAGATGGTGAGACTGTCTGGCCTTCACACTGTTCTGACACCCATGCAGTGGCTGTTGCTGCAGTGGCAGTGCTGTCAGCAATTGAGCTGCCAGCTTGAAGCCAGCTCAGGAATGCTGAAGTGTTGGTGGTAATACATAAAGTGCTTTTCTGCTGCAGAACACTTTAACATATGCTCATGCCCAGACTTAGCTATGTGTCTCTGACATCAAATGGAGCATAAGAATTGGAGGACATAAAAACTTTTTAAAAGATGTAGAATCTGTTAAGTTAAGCACCAGAGTGCTTACGAAATATCCCATCTCTTGTACTCTAATAGCTGTTCCTTAGAGCTGTTTCACAGTAAGGCACAGATCTTGCCTCCAAAAAGCCTTCAGCTAAAGATAAACAGCATATGAAAAGTACGACTGAGGAAAAATGCAGAGAGGCTGACGTATATCTCTATCTACTGATACATTCTGATACACTTATACGGAAAGCACTGAGGTCTGGGGGCTCACCCTACCTAAACTACAAGCCTGGTTGCTTTAATTTCCTTTCATAATGTGGCAAAAAAAAAAAAAAAAAAAAAAAGCAGGAAAGGTCACAAATGTGGTATGTTTCAGAGAGAAGCCAGGGTCCTCAATTACCTTCTTCTGAGGGAAGTCATAACAAGACAGTTTAATAAAGAAAAAATCCATGCAAGCTTTAAGATCTGCTGCTTATACATACATTGACATCTGCTTGATAATCTATGCAAATAACCCTCATGCCCATCTCCGGGCACTGATATTACAAGTTGTGGCTTATACGTTTTGAAGACGAGTGTGCTCTGAGTTAAGATAAAAGGCAATCAAATCCTAGAGTGAAAGTCTGTAAGTTCATCTGTCTGCATAGATATTTAGCCTTCAAGCAGACAGTGCAAGTCAGAGTTGTAATGCAAAGCCTCATGCAAAGCACAACAGCCCTTCAAGGTAGCTAGTGTAGGTGTGTACTCTGTTACTATACTGCAGCTGCTAGTTTTATGTCTGCAACACAGTATATCCCAACAAAGAGGCAAAGAAGTTGAGCTTGAGATTTTGACATTTCCTTTTAAAACATGCATTGTCTGATTTTTCCAGGTGAAAGAATGTCCACAAAGTGATTAAGCCTCTTTGTTTCTATTTAGATGCACTCAGAATGATTATTAATGGGGATTTCACGGGTGTTTCATTGACCTTTCCCTTAAGAGTACTGCCCTGCAGACTACACATTTTTAAGGCTGAAGTTATCTGCTAGAGTTTTTCAGTGTCTTCATGAACTCGCACAGCATTTCTCACTTCATCTAAGAATCTGTTACAACATTAAAACTGACATACTTGACTTCACTATGTGCGTAAATGTGATCAATACATCATTAGAATTGAGTCCTGAGCTAGAGCTTGAAGGAAGATAGACAGTTCATTGCATGTGTCCCCTCCACAAAAGATAGTGTAAAAATGCTTTAGAAGGCATCAGGTGAAAATGGAAAAATAGAGGAATGAGCTTAAGACTGGTATCATTGCTGGGCAATGGTACCACAAGCCATAAGAATCCTTTGGCTCAAAGAAGAAGGCACAAATTCCTCCCTGTTGCAAGTCTTGCCTCAACAGGATTATAGACAGAAGGGAGAGGCTGGTGCAAAGGACACCATGTGAGGGTCAAGGTATGAGCTCTGCTGCTTCCAGCTGGCAATAACTGGAGGCTTAAATGCTGACTTTGGTTGATCTGATTTTCTAGCTTTCTGAGCTTGTCTTTTTGAAAATCAAACATGGAAACTTATTTGAGGCTGCAATTCCCTTACCTACATTTGAATCCTATAAAAGTCAAGCAGAGGGGCAGTGACACCAGGTTTTCAGGAAGAGGAGTCTGAGTTGAATGTGGAGTGAGTTTGGATGCTGTACTTGGGTTTCTAGGTCAGACCTGGAGAAAAAGGGACAATGAAGCCATAAGGCAGCACCAGGCAGCAGAAGGGCAGTACCAGGCATTTAAGAAAGTCCAGAGGAAAGGTGGCTGCTTTCTCAATATTGAGGAACCACATTCATTCTTCTTCCGAGACAATATGGGATTCATGCACTTAACAACTCAGCAGCCAAATTGGCTGTTTTCAGAATGCTTTGTGCATGCATTCTTTTCCTACAGATCGATTTGTATATCAGAAGAAAAAAAAAAAAAGATTTTGGAGGAAGAGAGGATAGTTTTCAAGGGATTAACTAAAAGTATTTCACTGTAGAACAATGTGTTAAGGGAAAAATTTTTATAATGGCTAACATTTGATCTTGACCCCCAGTATAATTTGGAAAATCAGTTCTGTAGCTGCTGATTAGGAAGTGTGGCTGACTCCTGTAAAAAGAGTAGCCTTGCTTTAAACAGGAGCTCTAACACCTTAAAGACATTATCAATCAGTCTGTTTTTGATGCCACATCAGCCTCTCCAGGAGAAGCAGGCCAAATGCAGAGTGTCATACCTTGAGCTTGACTTTGCTTATTATTTGTAACTAATTGATTGATTCTGAGCAAACGTCTTCATTCCTGCATCTGTTTTCTGATCAAATATTGTTTTCCTGCTGAGTGCTATATTTTCTAAAGCATTCCAGTATTTCCAGTCTTTTTTACCAGTTCTTCCTTTTTTTTTTTTTTTTCAAAGGACTGTTGCTTGAGCTGTTACCATGTGTTTGGGTTATCTGACAGCCCATAAGCTGCCTTCCCCTTGTATACTGTCTTAAGGAGCCTATTACAAGTCTCATTCTATGCACCTCCTGTTTTACATGGCCCTATGTTCACCACAGTGGCACATCTGAGAGCAAAACCCAAACTTCCTGATCTGTATTTTCAAGCTGCTCATGTTCTTCTGCATTTTCTGTCAATACAAATCCTATTGAAATAGTAGCTGTAACCTCTACCCAACCTTTAGCTGATGGAGATGAGCAAATTATACCAAGCAATCTTTGAATACACTCATGAGCCCTGTTCAAGAAAAAGCTTGAGGTTTTATGGACCCTGAGACATAAGAGACAGGGTGATGGTGCAAACTGGATGTGTCAATTCATGTCTTCAGTGTCACTAAGTTCTGTCTTAGCTCCTTAATGTGAGGCTGCTTTCAGCAGCACAAACTGGTCTCAAGCTTTCTCAGGCTTTCCCCTTTAGTAGATTCAGTCATTATTTTGTTATTACCTTTTATTCCTTTCTAAGCTTATGAGGGCTTTCTGTCTCCACCAGGACTCTACTCTCTCAGTTTAACAGGATTCGATCACAAATGTTACAAAGGCTTAGAAAGAGGGTACAAACAGAAGAATACTTTCAGTCATTCATATACCTATGCTGTGTCTAGCTCATTGCTCTGATAACAAACTCACTTCTCTGGTTTGCACATCTTCTGAGAGCAGTGGAGATACTCTCTGGTGGCTTATAGTGTGTGTGCTCAAAGCATAGAGGGTGGGCAATTAGCAGGGCTTATTTCTAGTGGTTGGAACTTTGGCTGTAGCATGTGTGATTTTGGATGTGCTTCCAAAATACTCTCTCTTGGCATTAAAAGGCCCCAGTAGAATTTCATCTTTTGTTCTGATTTTTCTCAAAAAAACAAACAAATCTTTCTGTTTGGTTAAAAAAGATTGCCGAGGGCTGTATTCTGGACTGCTATGCTCATTTGTCCACAGCAGATACTACAGAAACACATGGTTATACATATCCAGCCCATCTTTTGCTACACACTGTACATGGTGAGCAATATTGTCTGACTCTCGTCCACAGTTTAGAAAACATACAGTTGGGCAATTTGCAGTAAACTTTGGATTTAGACACATTACTGTTAGACTCCATCATTACCAGTATAACAGACAATGGAAAAAGGCATTCAAATAATGAATCGTCCACTGAAAAAGCCATAAATCCAGACTCCGCTCTGAATTTAACACCATAGAACTGCCTTAATGAGCCATAGGCTGCCAGCTACTGACATGATGTTCGGCAGGAGACCGAGGGCAAGAAGGCTGTAGTGTAAGAAACATTACAGGATTCACTGGAAAGCTGCAGATGTATGAAGAAATAGGTAAGGAGAAAAATCATTACTTGGTGTTCAAAGCAAGGAATAACAGCTGCAGCTCAGGGGGGTGGTGTTGTCACTCTGCAACACTGCTCTGCTTAAATATCATATAACTCTGTGATTAGATTTGCCTTTAGGATTTATTCACCACTGCTCTTCACCTTGCAAAATGGGCATGACATTTGGTTGGTGCAGTTGCACTGGGAGATAGGGTACTGCAAGGACATCAGGATTAGTTTGGCTCAGTGCAGCTTGAAACAGCTCAAATCTGAGTCGATATACTCAAAAACAGGAAACAAGAGCCACTGTTCTTGTTTATCAGACGAGTCTTAGGATTCTGTGGACTTGATTTAGCACTGCAGAAATCTTCAAATTATCCATTCTGTAACTGTTCAAACAATGGAGGTGCAAGCAGAATAGCTTAAGAATTTGTACTCCAAGCAGGAAATCAGAAATGCATGTGTTACTAAGGGAATTGTTATTATTCAACATTATATGTGATCTTAATATAGGAATAAATCTTTTACAATATGTAATATCATTTAGATATTGAGCAACATTTGGATTTTCATATTTAAGTATTAAAAGAAATGCAAAATTCCTGTGTTGAATTACAGTGTAAAGAATTACACTGATTGTACCTGTAAGAGACTATTCTTTTACATCACTGTCTCAAAGCTTGCTGGGGACACAGATGAACAAGTCCAAGCAAGTCCTGGGCAAGGGTTGAGAAATCCTTTGAGGGACACAGATGGACAAAGCCAGGGGCAAGGAGAGAGAGATAAGCCGCAGCTTAATGGCCGTGAAGTGGGCTTTTGTGTGGGCTTATCTAGAGGAAGACGGCCATCTCAGAAGGTGCTGCACATGACTCTTACCCAAGCACCCAGGGATGTCAGGTAGGCAGGAATAGAAGCATAAAAAAGAAATCTTGAAACCTAAACCATGAGGTTGAGGTTTTCTGGCAACAGATTCCTCATGAAAAATAAGAGGTTTCTGCCATGAGAAGCCTCTCGACCTGCCTCTCTCCCTCCTGGACTTGCTCTGCGCTCTACCACGATGCTGAAGAAGAACAAAGCTGTCTGCCATCAGATTCCTCACTACAGAATTCCTGCATGCTGATGGACTCTCCTGGGCCTGCTACCTGAGTCCTGCTGCTTCCTCCCAGATTGGTTCTATGACTTCTTCCTGCTACCTGCTTGCTGCCCAAGGCTGGCCATGCTGCTGCTTTCCCCCTGCTGTCTTTGCCTTGGACCTTCGAAACATCGTGCAACGGGACCGCTGCTGGATCCTGGTTGTGGCTATCCCTGCTTTATGCGATTCTTGCTTTTTTCCTATCTTTTCTATTGCCCTCCTTCCCTTCTCTGTCTCCCTGATTAGGATTTATAATAAACTGTTTGGACCAATATTTGAACCGCTGTTTCTTACTCTCACGCCGGGTATACAGATATTAAAAGAACCTCATCTCCCTCCTATAAATTGGAGCGAGACAGTACCATCAGGGAAATTCACCTTCTTCATGAAAGAACCAAATTTTAAGCAGCACAAGAAATGGATTTAAAACAAAAACAAGGGGAAATTATCTTTCATTTCCATTTAATGTCTGCCATTATGGAATGCTCTGCAGGAAACGATTAGATTACTACCTGTGGACCTGGACTGGGATTTATCTTGCTGAGTTTCACACTTTTACATTATCATTTTCTACACTTTCTGTTAGGAAGCAGACTTCCCAAGTTCCTTAAAATAGATGCTTGGAAACGTAATTCAATGACCTTGCTTTAACTGCCCACCTGTGGATGATGGGAACCATGTTCCAGAAGTGTCTGCTCCTTTCTCTTGACTGCAGAGGGAACTGACACAGCAGGCTGTGACAAACCCACTCTTTCTATCTTCGGAGTCCCCACACAGCAGATACAGTTGAAAATGACAGCGCAGCATTTCCCAAAGTACCCCACCATTTTCTCTTGCCCTTTTCTAAAAGCTGTGCAGAAGGAAAGAAGAGGGAGGTTAATTTTTCAAGAAGCACTTCTGTGCAGTTCAGGTGCTGGAGCACTGGCACAGGCTGCCCAGAGGCTGTGGGGTCTCCTCCCTGCAGCTCTCCAGAAGCCACCTGGCTGTGGGCCTGGGCACCCTGCTCTGGGTGGTGCTGCTGGAGCAGGGGCTGGGACACACGGACACAGAGGGCCCTGCTCAGCTCAGTCAGACTGGTGTTGTGGGATAATTTCTCCAGCCATGTTTGCCTAGTCTTTGACAAGTGGCTCTGAGAGCATTTGCTAGCACAGTATGTGCCTTGGCCCTCCAATTCGCTTTCTGGCTTATAGGCTGCAGACTCCATGTGGTTGGGTCCTGGTGCTGAGCTGCCCTCACATGGGTTTGCTCTGCTCATTGGGGTGCCCTTCACTTGTCCCTAGGCAGCTTCTGCCTGCAGGAACTTTGGCTCTTGGTTTCACATGGCTGTAAGCCAGCTCACAAAAACAGTGCAGGAATATTTCTTGTTCTTTCAATTCTTGGCTTTTCTGTTGTCAAGGGAATCCAAAAAGAACAACCAGGGTGATTGTTCTTGTGAGGACACAGAGTCCTGAGAACTTGACTTGAAACAAATAATCATTTCCCAGGTGAGAACATTTCAATGACAAGCTGTGTTAGAATTAGAGAATGACAGGGGCAGAGCAGGGGACATTGTCCATCTAGATAAGAACATGCTTCAGAAACATTCAGTATTCAATGAAAAACAGAATAAAATGTAACCTTATTTTTTCTTTCCTACAATCAGCCTCCTCCCCCCCCCTCACATCTCACAGCTGATCAATAATTTGCTTTGACATCTGAGCTGTGAAAAGAAGAGGGGGAAAAAAGGGAGCTCATGGCAATATGCCACCTAATTATATCTACAACACAAAATCACTGCTTCAGCTGTATCTGACAAACATCAGGGAAGCCTTAAAGCTAACTATGCATGAAATTTCGAACAGACTTACTACATGTGTGAAAATTGTCTGCAAAACATTAAAAAGGATAAATTCTATACTTCATTGTGTTCTAATTAAATAGACAATAAGGTACCGTATCTGTTTTTTTTTTTTTTTTTTTTAAAGCCTTAGATTCTTGCATACCTTATTATAATAATTAACAATACCACTGCATGTGAAAATCAGTTTTGAGAGAGCTGATGCCCAAGTTGTCATGAAAGAGAATGGTGAGGAGAATTGCTTTATACTTGGAGAAAAGGAAGCTGTGAGATTTCAAAAATAATTATCATGACTGTGAAAAATTTGCTTGGCAGTTCATTTCACTTGTGTCTCAGGGCTGCCATTCTTTCTTTTAAGTGATTTCTTGCTAGGTCTAAATACAGGCCTCCAGTCTGAAGCTAATTCCCTACTTCAACTTTTAAACTCGCTTTTGAAGAGAACTGGGAAAGAATTATGTTTGGTGACTTCCATGATACTCAGAGTCTGACTGCACTTCATTTTCACTCTTGGATCGAGACTTCAAAGTGCCACAGAGCTATTAATCCATCCCCCAATGTTAGCCATTTATTATTACTATAAGTTCTTATTTTGCTGTGGTTGGCATCAGAAAACGCAGGCTAGCTTTAGTGGAGGGAATCACGAGCAGCTTGGTTGTCAGTAATATTTGACTTTTCAGAGCTCAGCATGCATCCAAGGACTTCGCAGTCTAAGGTCTTGCTTTTTTGATTGTTAGTGCAAATGCTTAATTTCATTCACCTTAGCCCAATCAATACATTAACTTAAATTATTTTTAATAAAGAGGGAAAAATGAGAAATGCTAGTAAACAGTTTCAAATATTGAGCCTGGTTATAAAGAATTCCTTGGTGTCCTATAATGTAGAAACAGTACTCTGTCGATGACATACATACTGTTTACAGTTTGTTTTTAATGCAGTTCTATAGGATGTGTCAAGAGCATTCCTATAAGGGGAAATGGAACAAGAAGTGCTTGTTATGGGCTCCTGTTAGCAGTACACACTGCAAATAAAACTAAGCTATGCTCTATTACATTTTGTCTTGGCTCCGTCTCCAAGGAAAAAAAGAACTAAACCAAAACACACAGACACAGATATACACAAACATACACAAAAACCACAGGTTAGAATCTCTTAAAAAGAATGGCCTTGAATGGAAAAATTGCCTGTATTTCCCTAAGCTCATTGAAAATGTATCATTCTGTGACATGACATTCTTTATTTTTTTCCTCCCATGCTGTCTCTTTTGAATATTACCTTTTAACTCTTGATGCCAAATCTCTTCTGAGAACATGCTTACAAGTATGTTCATGGCTAGGAGCATGGCAAAGGGCCCCTATTAGGAAACACAAGCAAATGGGGAAGAAGGTCTCTTTTCCCTGAGGGAGGATGTAGGGAGGAAGTGCACCTAGGAGGATGTGGTTTTAAAGCAAAAATGGCTCTGGGAATAGAACTTTATACTCATCAAAAGAGGGCCTCTTGCTTTTGTTGCATTTCTCAGTCCCTTCTATTTGCTGCCTACATTTGTCTTTCACAACCTTGATGATGAACTCCTAGTGATAATGACTGCCTTCTTGTGTTTCTTATGCACATAAGCAGAGAGGGGTGTGATGTTTTCTGTGTTAGCACAGCAGTAATTAATATTGAGATGACTGGCACTGGTGGTAGCAGGGATTCTACTTTAATTTGAAAATGCATAGTGAAATTTTACATGTGTATCTGGATATATTGTAAAATAAATTTGGGAGTAAGAGTGAAAGTCTTTGATTTATATGATGATAATACATCTGCAAACCTGTCCATGAGTACATTTTATATTTCTATATTTTTTACTTGTAGAAACGCATACTGTGTGCTTCAGGGGGGGTGTTTTTTTTTTTTAAGAGATGTGTTACTTATGCTCTCTCTCCACTTGTGGGGTAAAGTTCTGTTTCCATAAGCCCAGATAAGGGATTGTGTTCAGTTTTTCCCGTTCTAGGTAGAAGAGCAGAGAAGATACAGATTTGAACTTTCTGGCCTAAAGACCAAATATCCCAGATCATGGGCACTTGGTGAGACCACTAAGAAGCACTACAAAGTGAGAGCAACAGTCCTTCCCCCTTGCCCTGTTGCACTGTGGGCAAGGAATGCGCAGTCTACAGTTTACTGTCCTCTGCCATGGGGTTCCAATTCCTCCTTGTCCTCCTTGGACTGTCCTGCACCAGGTTATGTGGAAGATGACACATGACAGCTGCTGTTTTGAAGAAAAGCAAATTAAATGTCATAGAGAGCAAAAGTCTCCTTGGAAAACTCTTTTTATTCCAATGAATATATTCTAATTGCTTGCCAGTGGCCATGAAAGTACTGAAAAGAGACCTCACTTATAAAATATGAAGAATAAAAATCCTCCTTGGTGCTCAAACGGCACTGAAATACTGTTTTCCTTGCCTACAGCTCTGAACTGCTCTCTTCTGCTACTGCATTTATTGTTTAAGTGAAATGAGCCCATTATTTAGCAAAGCAACGTGGGAGACAGTTTTTAATAAAAGATATTAAACAAAGTAAAGTTTATTGTATTATAAAGCTTTATGTCGCAACCCAAATGTTACTACTAGGAAACCAACCACAAAACTCAAGCAATGATTTTTACATTCTGCTATTCCCATAAGAATACGAATTTTGCTCTTTAAATGCTTCATACTAAATTTCCCCCTCATTGCATGCTGATCAAGAGCAACAAGAAAGGCATTGCCATTGCTTTTCCAGGGCATTGGACAAATCTCTGTGTATCTACATACTCATGTGCAAAGCATATACTGAGGCGTTGATGCTCACTGCATATAATTAACAGATCCCTCAGTGACTGAATCTCTCAATTTGTAGAAAGCAGAACTGTGTCTATCCCCGTGTCTCCTGTAGCTCTGACTCACCTCTGAGACTTCTGTCACCCCGTGCCAATAACTCTTTTTGCCACATGAGTCTGTCACTTTGGTAAGCACAGGAATACTCTGAAATGATGGCAAATCTACCAAAGTGATGTGTACAAAAATCACCTTTTTGTTTTTCAGCTATTTTGAATATATCCTGTATCAATAAAAATAGAATGATCTGTCTATTACTGATTGCAATAATAGTTCTTGAACAAAAGTGTTCCCAGCACTGTAAACATTTGAAACATGAATATATTTATTACATGTACTTTTCAAAATTAATATGAATCTTAGAACATCGGGAAGAGAGAAGACACCTTTCTCATATTTCTGAAAAAATAAAAACTAAAAGTCTATGTTTGGCATTTTTAATCTAAGGATTTTATTTTCCTTACAGGCATATAAACATTGTGAGGCCATCAAGTGCCTTCTTATTGTCTTTATTTCCCCTGTTTTCCTGCAGCTGGGTGGATCCTACTGTCCCTACCTTTGCGACCTCCCCTCCCTCTCTGGTAGCCTGAGCTTCCTGGAGCTCAGCCCTGGGCCAGATCTCAACACAGGCGGCTGCGTTTGTTTTGTGCAGACGGCATGGCTCCCTAAAGACTTCCTCAGCTCTTTTGGCTGTGCTGCTCTCCTCTTGGCTTCTGGAATTTAAGTATTTGTCTTTAAAATGTGCTGTCTTCCAATCCCTACAGAAACTGGGACAAACAGATGCACAATTTGGTCCTCAGTTTGACTCTGAAATGATTTTAAAAGTCGAGGCTATAAATCCTTGGGCTGGATGAAGGGAGAGTTTATCAGGGAAAAGATTAAGTTTAAATCCAGCATTTCCACGTTGATAGCAGCATTATTATTGCCACCAAGTGCACGCACTGCATATCTCACTGTAAGTAGCTCCAGCATATCACTCTGCTTCAAGGTCTAGTCAAAGGATTTTTTTTTTCCTGATCTTGTTAGCTTTGGATTGACCTTGCTTTATTTCTGTTCAGTTTCTGTTTGTTTAAGGGACAAGTTTTAAAATAAATTTATGAGTATTTAAAAAGAAAATCTGGTCAGACTATCTCATATGCACAAATATTCAGTAGAATTAAGATACTTTAGACAGTTTTATACATATATACATATGTATACACATACATATGTATATATGTATAAATATTTATCAGAATGCTATTTCTTAGTAGCTATTTTGTTTTACTCACGTGTGGCTGCTACAAGGGGAAGAGTATCAGTTTTCCCATTAGCTGAAATTTCTTTGTGGGCAAATACTTATGCATTCTTTCATACTTTCTCTTGGTCTCAGCAGTTAACCTCAGCAGTTGCCCACAACACTTCTTGGTGGCCAGCCAAAGTCCTGGGGTGTGAAGCTGGGCTTCTGTCCAATGTGTCTGTATGATTTTTGATGCAAATACAGAGAATATTTGTGAATACTCTTCTTTTTTTTTTCAGATTATACAGTCTGATGTCTTTGGACATTTACATCATGTCCTCTTTTTTGGCCTCCAACTGCGCTGCTCATTCTGAGACTTCTCAGCAATTTCTCTCTCTCATCTTCATAAAGGGCAAAGCTTTTTCTTAGCTCCATCTATGACGTCTTTTTTTAAGACCAGTCATGCACTGCAGCTGTTTCTTGTACCACATGCTGAAGGTTGGAGTGACCGGACCTCTACAGACCCATTGTACTTTGGCTGATTCCATAGATTGCATCTGGTCAATGCACAAACGATCTTCTTTCCACTTGTTCAATATCGTGCACAAGTGATCTTCTGTGCAGCTTATAAACAAAGCACATTCACCTTCACCAGCTACATAATGATTGTAGCAAGTAAAACATGCTGGAGCATATGCCGATTAATTGAACTGATTTAAACACACTACACGTGGGTGATATTTTGGTATTGCTGAACACAGAGGAAAGAATAGTATGTTTGCATTAGGTATATTAATTAAATAAATTAAACTTCTATTGTCTTGAATCCTAGTCAGGTTGGTCTCAAAAAAGGGTTTGAAGGTTATCAGCACATATCTCTTCATCTCGAGATTTTACAATCTGGTATCCTGAGGTATTCTGACACAGCTTTCAAATTATTTTTATCCTTGCTTGCTTACAGCTACCCAGCCATTTTCTACAGGTCTTTCAATATTAACACTTCCATCCAGTCTTACTCAGCCTCCCAATTCCATGTGGCAAGGGGTTAACCTGAGATCTAACTTTAGATATTTAACATAGGTGAGTAAGTTAGGCAGCCTGTAAAGGTAAGACACAGCTTATCTGTGCAGTTGTACTTGGTTTCCAGCTCAGGAATCTGCCCTCAGTTCCTTAAAGAGGATTGTGCTGCAGCAGGATGGAGCAGCTGACTGTATGCTTTGGAATTATTCAGTTGTTAAACGTGCTTTTAAAGATATGTCATTATCTACTGAGTGTAAATCAGATGAACAGTGATCAGTCATGAAAATAATCTGTCTAATCTCACACATTCGTTTACATGAAAACCTGCAATTGTAGTGACAGACTATTGCATTTTTCTTGGCAAAGTCTTGCTGATAAACTTGGTGGCCACTGTTACAAATGTCATTGCAGTCATATAGAATCGTAAATTGCTACTTGAGTTGAAACTATATTTGCTGAATGATTTTTCTTCAATACATGGGATTTCAGGTGGCTTGAAAAATGGACAGAAATTGCTCTTTTTTGTACAATGACATTGATCCTTGTAAGATGGAAAACCTCTCATATCTCCTTTTAAGAGCCTTGTATGTTGCCATGAAATGAATTATTTCACGTGAATGTCTTAGTTCTATGATTAATGATAAAAATGAAGAATCTTTTATGCTACAGGAAAACATTTAGCTCTATTCAAAAGAAAACACCAGAAGTACAAGAGTGAAGTTCATCAAATTGATAGAAAAATTTGAGACAGAAGAATTTTGTAGTGACCAAAAATGATAGTTTTGCAAATACTGCTTTTTTGTTTTGGTTACCTGTCTCCCATTAAATGTAAACTGTATAGCTACCAATGTCAATAGATATAGAAAGAAAAATGCTGCAAGAAAGGGATTTTGTGCACAAGTGACTTCATATATGTTGGGAACAATTTCAGGCAAATAATTTGAAATACAAGCTTTGTAGCTCCAATATCTGAACAATTACCTGCTAGCATTAAAGTGCCTCATTTAAGATCAAAGTGAGCTCCATACTTACAGCTCGTTCAGCGATAGCTGAGTGTTTGGCTCTCTTTCATGGCTTTAGCATTTACCACTTCTGTTATCCTTCACTCATGGCTACAGCAGTGCCCCAGAGACCCAGACTTGTGTTTTACAGTTTCAGGCCCTATCTGAAGCACACAAAACTTGTTCAGGCACAGCGCATACATGTCTGAAGCCTTCTGGGTCTCTACAGGACACTTGAGACACCTGGTAGATATGGCACAGGACATATGATAGATCAGTGCTCTTCCAAAGGGTCAGGTGGAGGCCAGGTGGGTACTTTGGAGCACCCAAAATAGTCCTAGCTACCAATGCTCAGGCAGCTAAATGACACTCTCAGACTCCTCAATAGTCAAGGGGGACCAATAATCACTGGAGGCTGGTTCAGATTTTGAGTAAGTTGAGTCATGCTGCTATTTCTTTTTTCTGTCAACTGTAGAAGACTCTTCAGCTGATAATGCTCCTAATGCTAAGCATTTCAGTTTGATTAGGTCTGGGTTTGTATATCTAGCTGCTGCAGATGACACAGTAACTGTGCAGAAAAGCATATGCTGATTTTAATTAGTTTCTGATTAGACCGAGGCAAAGTGTTTCTCTCTGAATAACGTATTTACAAAAAGAAAAAAAAAAAAAACCCAAAAAAACAACCTAGAGATTCAAGCTGGCTGAAAATAATTCATGGCATTTGTCTCAGTTTTGCTGAGAGACTAGCTTACATAAAAGTGACAGCAAGCTGTAGAGGAAAGGCAGAGTTTAGTCAGACTTATTTTCAAAATGGTTGTTTCTCACATTTGTTGACTGTGTGAGGTTCCCACATTGATTGGAGCAAAAAAAGGACTACCACCAGATTTCCAGAAGAGATGTGCTGCCTCTTCTTCCTCGTACCTCTTCAGCTTGCTATCTCCTAATCATTTAACATCTTATTCTCTTTATTCTCCTTCAAATCCTGATGTGAAGCTCCCTAGTCCTACGCAGTGGTGAGTTACCAAAGCTGCAGTACATTTTGCAATTTAATGCTGTTTCTACTTCTGGTTTGTTTTTATTCTTGCTGCCTTGGAGCCGATGTTGCTCAATGGAGGTGGGGCTGGCCTCCGAGCTGCTTCTGTATCTCTGCATCTTGTAGGATACTGCCAGCAAAGGTACACCTTCTTTCTCTGCCTAAAGATTGTTACTCTTCTCCCTGGGGTTCTGTGATATACACAAAGATCATCTGACTGTTTCCTCAGCCTCCTCTGCTGACGCCTTTGTGCAGTTCAGCCAAGGAAGACTTGCTAAATCGAGGTTGGAACTTTTCTCTTACTGAGCCATAAGGTCAGCTCTAGTTCAACTTTGAGTATCAGAATATTACAAAAAACAAAAAGACATAAGCAGGAATGGTTGTAGCCTACCAAGAACAGTCAATAGCCCACTTACTAGGAAGCTCTCCTGTCAGTCCCTCCTGGGGATGTAGCCCTTGTGTGGGCTGTGTGCCTGTCAGACAGAAGGCCTGCTCTCTCCTTCAGCAGGCTTGCAAGCCTGACCGCTTGTTTTCATTTCCTTTTCCTGTTTTCCTCTGGAAAGCAAATGTCAGAGTGACAGCACATTTTTTCAGGGGTATTGTTTTGCTGGTTTGTTTTGACAAAGATTGGCTCATTGCATGGCTCCATCCCCAGCAATGTCATTGTGTGTGTGAAATAATGAGTAGCACTCACTGCAGAGATTTCAAGCTGCACTCATAGAAGGCAGAGGTAACCCAAGGTATCTCAGACTAAGCAGCCAGTGCTGCTGGGGCTTTCAGAAGCACCTAGTGATCTCCATTAACTACTCAGGGAATAAAGAGTTTCTCTGGGGCAGAAGGACTGCTTCCATCAGTGCTGATCCTGTCTACATACAAGATTAACATCTGGGGAGGGAGGGCCAGATACTCTTCCCCCACCTTTAATACATACATAGGCAAATGCTAGCAAAAGGCAGATAGTGACATTAAAATACAGTAATAAAATATTAGTAAGAGACCTTAGGGAATCAGTTCACTGGGGAATGTGACTAAATTGCTTTTACAGATTTTCTTTGTGTCATCTGGGATTGCTGTAGAGGGGATGTTTAATTTATTTACTTGCCATATTAAATTAGATAATTTACACAAATTACCAGCATAAATTTGCCATGGAGTAAATCAACCTGATCTCTATGAATTAGTTTATCTGTGACCTGTTTTAAGCTACCTGATAGGATTTTGAAGCACAATTAATTAATTAAACAAGACAAACGTTGCCACTCTGAATGAAGTTCTATCTTACTCATTTCAGGAATCACAGCTGTAGGTGTTCATCTCATTGGCCATGCATTGCTCCGCAATATACTTCTCATCTGAAAGACTGCTGGCTCTCTTCAAAAATCTATAAAATATTCTGTTTGATACCCATCGACCCAGTTGCTTGTTTCTATAGTGCTGAACTCATTTCCTTGGAGGTAATTGAGGCAATCAGTTTCTCATTATTTAGCTGATCCAGCTTTGGCATTTTAATTTTAGATGTTCAATAATTTCTAGTCTGTTAGCTGCTAACTTTGATGTACATATCTGTTTAAAACTATATATTAACAGTTTCCTTATTAATTTTGATGTGAATTATATATTATCACTAAGAAACACCTTACCAGTACTTGTGAAATTTTTCTATGTTTTGAATTATGTTTGTGCTAGTTTCATTATTAATGGATAAAAATAACTTGAATTATAAAATGCGGACATTTATATTCAAAGTTATGGATACTAGATTTCACTTTGGTGGAATGTTAAAATAGCTATCTGGAGGTTGTTCTAATTAAAGAATAATCAGATATTTAAATATCAATATTTCAATAAAAAGAAAATACGAGAAATTTGTTCATTTGCTCATTATCAGTTACACAGCACTATTTGCAACTACTGACACGAGTTCAGAGTGACAGGTACTTAAAAGTATGGAAAGTTATGATATGCACCATTTACGATATAACTTTAGACATAAATTGATAAGCATGTGTGAGAAATTGGTGTGAAAGAGGGAATGGAGTGTGAAGAGAAAAACATCCCTATCATGCACTGTTGTCATTTTTTAAATAAAGGTTCTTTTTACCAAGGAACTTCTGCCTCTTTTTTTTTCCACCTATCTACTGAACTGTGGAAAATTTCTATATGGATTCACAGAAAAATCCCTTGCAAAACTGTATAAGGATTCCTTTACATGGAGCAGGTTTAGAATGCCACCTTTTGAGTATCCTAGCTTTTGAAAATTTTACATCCTTGTCTTTAAGGATATGCCTGGGATAAATTACCACCAGAACAACAGCCTTTCTAGTGAACCTTGAGCTACTGCAAGCTCGCTTAGTGAAGCCCTGAAGCTATATGTTGCCACAGATATGCAGAGTTGATGCATTCCAGTTGTAAGCTGTTTCTTTGTGACTCATGATATAAACATACTTTCATTTCACAGCACCTCAATCTGGCTGAGGCGGGCAGGGCCCTCTGTGTCCCAGTCCCTGCTCCAGCAGCACCACCCAGAGCAGGGTGCCCAGGCCCACGGCCAGGCGGCTTCTGGAGAGCTCCAGGGAGGAGAACCCACAGCCTCTGCACAGCACTGCTCCTGGTGTTCAGAGACAACCTTCTAGGTTGCAGTTTGTATCTGCTGCCTCTTGTCCTGGCACTGGACACCACTGAGAAGAGCCTGGCTCCATCCTCTTTGCATCCTTCCTTCAGGAATTTGAGCATTTTTGTAATGTTGTTGTCCCTAAGTTACAAGTGTCTTTAACTACAGTGTCATTGGCCATCATGAATGTAAACCAAGGTTGTAACATGTCTGCACAATAATCAAGAGACACATGTAAATTAATGCTTCTTTATCACTGTCTCCTGAGAAAGGAAACCCCTTGCTATTCTCTAGCAAGCAGGTTCCTTGTGACTGCAGTGTTCAGGGGTCAAAGCCTTGTCCTCACCTGAAATGATCTCAAAATAAAGAGTAATAGGTCTTACCTGCTACCTACACATTTGGCCTCTGCTGCAGAACTGCAAGCAGTTATTGACTTGACTTGACAACCCAATGTTCATGCTTTACCCTTTAGTGCTAAGACACTGCTTGTGAATTTAATGCAGGCGGTGAGTCTGCTTTTAGAATCAGAAACACAGAGAAAAAAACAGCTGCAGCATGAAAACCCAGAAAATCAAGGAGGTAGTGACAGGAGGCCAGGTGGGCATTAAGCCAGCTCCGGGAAATGTCAGTAGTCCATAAAAGAGAGGAAGAAACCTTGGGCCAATGAACTCCCGTAAATTAACTTTTGTCACTCCATTCTTTCTTGGGACTTTAGACACTGTAACTTATGCAAAATACAGCGAGAAGCTTCAGTTCATAAGTCTCTTCATTAAAAAAATAAATAAAGGTGAACTGAGGAAAAGGCCACCTGGAGTGCATAAAAGGAAAGAGGTAATGACTGATGATCAAAGTAAATCTTGAGTTTTGGGTCTACAAACCAACTCTCAGTCAGAGCCTAGAGGCTTGCAGATTTTGGCACTGATTCTAGAGACTGAAGAATTTCTCATTCACATACACTCTTGTTTTTGTCAGTGAACATAAAATACATCGATTAGCAAGCACTTTCAGAGTTCTCCTCTCCTACCTGTTAAGGAACAAAGCAAATTAAATGTCAAATTAGAGTTCATGGATTGTGTATTAATAAATCAATTCTCACCTAGTACGCATGAAACAGAGACAGCATTCAGATTGTTTGCTAATGTGTTACTAATATGAGACAGCCCTTGAAATGGAACATCTTATTTAAAAGTCACATAAAAGCCATTTAGAGAAAATTTCAGTTAGATAAAAATGCTGATGAAGTATGTATAAATATTTACATGTTTGCTAAGAAGACAAATCTCAGCACTAATTTCAGCACGGTGTTAATACCTAAGAGGGATGGACAGTTTTATGGTTATTCTGAACTTTACAATGAATGAACATATGGTAAGAGTCATTGAGCTCCAGATCCCCCACTGTCCTTGGAGAGCAGTATATATAAAGATAAGATCTACGATCCTGTGAATGTATCACTGGCAAATTACTATTCATGATCCAAAACAAAATGCCCTCCCAAATTATTGTAGTGATAGTAATGGTGATGGGAGGATGGTTGGACTAAATGATTTTGTAGGTCCTTTCCAACCTTGTGGTTTTATGATTTTATGATTTTAAGAATGCTGTCTGTAAGAAGGCAAGAATTACAAACCAAAATGTATAGGCTATCTTAAACTGTCTACCAAGAGAGAATGAAGTATACATGTGGACCATGAAGACTTCTAAGCCTGGGTTGAGTCTTGTACAAGCATGAAGGTACAAGCATGGCCAGGCTGCAAGTTGACTCATCCTAACTGAGGTGTCAAACACAGGCCAGGCAAACCAAGTCTGAAAATGCATCCACTAACTAGACACTTGATATGACCAGCTTAGTTGTAAATAGCAGATGCTGGAAAATCTGGGAAGGTTGTTGCTCAGGTGTCTCTGTAGATGAATTCTCATTTTTCAGAGTATGTACATTACAGCAATTCTTGTTGCACTAGGCATTTTTAATCAGTCCTCAAAGTTATTTGCTTCTGGCCCTTTACTTTCTGCAGAGGTAAGCAGGCATGTAGCTATCCTGTTCTGAATATGCTTCAACTAAACAAATGTACAGCTCCACTGATGTCCCTTAATGCATTCAAAGAAGTGACTAACATTTGTCACTTTTCTTGAGGAGAGAACTGAACATACAGTACAGAATTTCATTTCATTATGTTTCCAAAAGTGTTTATCAGCAAAAGCTTGCTTTATATAGCATCCTTTATGCATAGCTGAGGGTCATGGTATATGAGATGGTTTAGAATTTCAGTGAAAAACATATACCAAAATCACTATGCTAAAGGAGAATAAGATAAATTATTTCATCTTTTTCTTGTTTATCAGGTACATAAATGTTGTGCTGTGACCTGCTTTTCTGAACTAGGCTTGCATTTTCATATCCTTAGAGGAAAGGAGGAGTTGAATCTTGTGAAACATCGTTGTTAGGTCAGGTGAAACGTGAGCTTACAGCAAGCTACAAAAATATAATTAGATGAGGCAATACACTACCCCACTAGGAAGTTTGACTCCTTCTGGTACAAAGAAATGCCATTCTGCTAGAGCATACCAATGTCTTTGTTACAAAAGCAGAGGAATATGAAAGCAATTCAGATGAATTTATGTAGCAGTGAGAGAAAAATTATGTGGCCTAGCCAGCTTTTGTCACATACAAGATATTAATACCGTTTCGCCCAATAAGAAAAAATGTTGATTCATCTACACCATGCAATCTATAATTTTCCTCATCTCATATTTTTCATCACCTATTATGTCAGGACTCCAAAGCTCAAGTCTCGAGCATTTCTTGACAAGAAGCTTGGGGAGGAAATAAAGAGATCCATTGTGAGCCTATGCAGCTTGCTTCAATTCCTGCTTTATTCTGCACTTACACAAGAACCTTGAACTCCTAACAGCATTATGACACAGTGCTCATCAGGTCTTTTCTCTGAACAATGCTTGTTTCACTAACTTGAATCACCTCAGAGTTAAATGCCTGGAATCCCTTTCCTGTTGATGAAGAGAAATAGCCACCTTCACAGTGTGATTCATTTCTCAGCTGCTTTAAACATCTTGAGTGGGGCTTGTACTTCACCTGTTCTCTATGGGATTTGTGATTAAATAAAAGATACTGGTGCACACATGTGTATGGGGTGACTCTTCTGTAGTCTTTCATGTAGAATAAATTGTCACAAGAAAAAGAAAAAAAAAAAAAGGAGAAATAGAGGATAACTTTGGTTGAGTAGTAGAAAAAGCACATCTTTTTTAAAAGGGAGAAGAAAAAAGCATGAGAAATCTCTCATACTGATATATAAGAGATAGACAGAGAAAGAGAAAAAAATGGTGACAGTGTGGAAGAAGTGAATATTGCCTAGTATCCAAAAGCACAATCTCTGTCTGGATCTGCTTTCATTTAATTTAATGGTATAATTCCTGCACACTTCATGGGATAGGGCAAAGCCAAAGACAACATTGCAAATGAACACATATCCATTAGGGAATTAACAGTCACTGTGACAGGAGTGTTTAGAAACATCAGATTTTAACTTTAAAATGTAACCTTACTAAACTCATTTATTAACAGCACGCTTTTTGACATTGGCCAAAACTTACACAGTATTAATCATCACCACTGCATATACAAACCTGTTAGTCTTTAACACGTATTCTTAATTAGCTGTGAGTATGCAGTACCATGGAGCTGATGCCAGATAGCACAGATTGCTGCAGTTGCTGATGGTCCTCTGTCAAAAAAGCTGAAGTGAAATGGTTTGAAAACTCACCCATAAGAGACATTGTGACTGTTGAGGGCTTTTTATTTCTTTTTATTTTACCTTGCTTCTTCTTCTTCTTCTGCTTCTTCTTTTCTTTATTTCTTTTTTTTTATCTTTTTGTTCTGCTACTGCCCTTCTTCCTCTCTCCATGAAGGGGCCTCCTCTGCTCCTTAGTCTGTTCATCTGGGTTTTGATTTTGCCAGTTGTCCTTCTTGTGCATTTGCCAGCTGTGATCCCTTGGGTTTTTCTTGTCCTTTGTCTACCAGCCTTTTGTCACTTACATCCATCCTACATAGAGCAAGAGCCATCTTTCCTTGTCTCTGCAGTGATCTCACTGCTTATATATTTAAGGTTAGATGGTTGCACATTGTGTCTGACTGCCTTCATCATGTTACAAAACATTTAAGTACTGTTGTTCATTACATTTACATAACATGGAATAGAATCATAGAAGAGTTTAGGTCGAAAAAGTGATTTCAACGTAAAAAAGTGAATTCATCAAGTCTAACCATTAAATGCTAACTCTAGCACTAAGCCATGTCCCTAAGCACCATATCTAGCAATCTTTTAAACATTTCTGGGGATGAAGACACAGCCACTTTCCTAGGCTTCTCATTCCAATGTTTCGCATGATAAAAGCAAATAAATATTCATAGTACCCAGATGAGTACATGTATAATTTGTAGAGACCACAGGTCTCTGTACTGGCTAACAAGGAGTATCTGATAGGCATTCATTACAGTTGGAGATCCTTATTATGCTTTTAAAAGTCTTCAAAGAGATTTGAAGGAGATTCAGAGCTGAAGTACAGAGAAATACATCTTATTGCTTAAAACTACTGTCTGAGCATCTGGGTTCAAAGTAAATGTCAAGAGAAGCACAGGAAGACAGTCCATATATTAAGACCCTCTAAGGAAGAGAGATGTTTCTGAAATACACTGAAGCTGTTGTTCATACTAGTGCAAAGGAAAACTCAAAGTCCTGTCTCATAAGCAAATCAGAATGAATTGGACCAAAGTCTGATTTTTCATTTTGAAGGTGTTTTGAAACTTACTTCTATACCTACCAGCTTCTCTGCTAAGGATCAGAGTCAATAGGCAAAGTCTCTAGAACTGCCATATCATCTTATATGACCCTTACACAATAGTGAACTTCTCACTGACTTTTTAATACTGTTTTAGCTGCTCTTTATATATACCATCCTGCAATTAGATGAACACCCTGCACTGTGGTTACCCTAGAATCAACAGTCCGTCTCCTTTTTCCTTGTCATGTACCAAGCTGACCTAGGTGCCACATGGGACAAAGCTAATTCACATAACAAACTGATAGTTCTTGTCCTTGGGACTGATAAGTCAAGCTCTAGATCCCATACGAATGAAAGCCATGCACTGACAACAAATAAGGAGGAACTGCTCTTGTTTCTGCAGCTTGTTTAAAGCATTTTGTGAGGAAGACAGTTGGGTTGTGGTGCTTGTAACTATATGATGTGTATTAAAGTTCAAATAATATTCATATATTCATATATGTTCTTTAAATATTCAAAACTGTGAGTGGTATGAACTGATACAGTCCTTATCTTATTTGGCTCAAAAAGGCAATGCCTATAATGTATCTGAGAATGTAAACCTTGGGCAGTTCTGACTTGCAAATTCTCTAAATTCCAATGAACAGTAGCTACAGGACTATTTTATTTCATGATGCAGTACTCATTTATCAGTGATTATCTTGAACTTTATCCCTTCTAGATTTTATAGAGTTAACAGTTGATGAAATCAGGATTGTACAGTGTAGGCAGTATTGCTGGAATTCATGTAATGATTAGCTTAACAACATATCCTTAAAGTGAACAGCAGAAATCTGCTACAAAATCTATTCCTTCTTTTCATGCATTTGTGAGAGGAACAAGTAAGAAGAAGTACAGAATAATTTTGTTAAATTAAGTTTAAAATTTATGCTGTACTTTCTCAGTGTAATTTCTGAGAAGGCAACATGAAAGCATCTCTTGAAACTGAAGGGTGGATTCATGCTTTCTAACTGGATACTGAAGCTTCAGGTACTCAGCCTAAGTGAGCAGGCAGCCTCTCCTCTCAGACTAAATATAGACTCCATTTAGAGAGAAACAGGCTGCTGCAGAGGGTAATTTAAAGCAGAAATACAATTTTCAGTGCTCTGAGGTCATATACTAGAGTTTGATTGTCTCATGGTGTTACTCCTGCATATTTGGGCTCTGGAGTGAAACTGGCAGAACTTCAGTGTGTCAATATCACTACCTTCCCATTGTGTGCACAGGAAGCTTAGGAAAACCAGGCTTGGGTATAAACTCCAAGTGAGTGCCTCAAAGTAGGTGGTAGGAAATCTTTCCATCATTTTCATATTTTGGAAGTGATTTTCCAGAATGAGGAGGAGTTTGTACCACGTCCCCGTCTAATGTTTCATGCACCCCTATGCAAGTTTTAAAACAAGTGACAAAATCTGCAGAATGAATCCGCAGCTGTTTAGTCACACGGCTCTCTTTTTTGTTGAAAACTAGATGGCTACATAAGAAGATCCATCTTTGTCACGTAGAGTATTAAAGTGAGGCAGAGGCATAGTGCAGCGGATGGGGGTTTGGATCTGAACAAAGTCACTTTGGTTTCTTCTTCATAATAGTGGAAAATCTAGGTTGAATCTGGCATATTTTCTCTGTGTTAATACTATTTTTTTGATACCAAGGTGTGTACTAGTTGTACATTAAATGTTAGACTTCATCTTTTGTGCATTTTATTTGAAAGTGAATATTCTTTCTCAAAAAGTATTATCAAGTTAAAAACTGTTTACTACTATAATCTCTTTAAAGTACTAGAATTAATTACTTGAATGGCTGTCGGACACTTTCTTATTTAAAAAGGATCTTTATATTCAGTTTTGGGGAAAAGTGTGGAGGAAGAGTATTTATGGGAAAGCCAGCAGGTTGCACTGAGTCACATGGAAACATCTTTCGATCACACCTGATGTGACGTAAGCAAATTTTAAGGCGTGAGTGACAGAACACTCTTATATTATCTGGAGATAGTGGAAAGATTATGTAAGACCAGGAATCAAAGTGAGATAAAATGCTGGCAATTAGTGGGGTAGGTGTGTGCTAATTTATACATATGCAATTTCATCTTCTTGTCACAAGGTGGGAATCTATGGTGACAGATACCTTTGCTTCTTTCAAAAACAGGTTGCATATATCATCACTGTACCATGAAAAAACAATCCTTTTCTTTCCTGACAAGAATCTTAAAAGGTGCTGTGTACAAGATTCAGTTAGAAACATCAAATGATTTTATTTGAGACAGCAAGAGGCAGAGTGGCACAAGCATCCCATTGCTCTGTAATGCTGGAGCAAGATCCTAATGATAAAACCCCCTGGGCTCCTCTTATCCTGTTCCAAATTGTTGAACAATGCTGTAATGCAGAAGTCCCGCATGAATGCCTGGTGGGGATACATCCAGATGGGATCCAGGAGGGCATGGAGTCCCTGGAAGCCACAGGGTCATCAGCTCTGCCCAGAGCAGGTGCACAGCCTTACCTACTCCTTGCGGGGAAGTAATTATGGCCTTTCTTTCAGATAAGAAGTTTCACTCAGAGTAGCAACTAGAGGAGTTTTCCTTGTAAGCTTTTTCCTTTTTTTTTTTTTTTTTTAACCTCATAGCTCCTTCCTCCTCCTCTTATCCCAGCATAATTTTTTAGACTTATGGCCATGAATTTGTTATCTAAATTGTATAAATGAATGCTTTTAATTGTTGCTGTTTGAATATCCATCTTGCATTTACATGCGTAAATATCTGCTTTCGTGATCAGCTTATTTTTAAAATTTGCTAGTAATTTTCATGGCAACAACATGCCATGTTAGTGCCAGCAGTGGAGTGGTAAATATTTTTAGAAACAGAAGAATTGTGGAATTAGACTTGAATAATTTTTGGAAATTGTTTTGATACTTGTTTTTACTTTTGTAGTTCTTGTCATGAGTTAGCTTTTTAAACTAGTCACAGGTGAGAAGTGAAGAAGGAGCTGGAGCAGAAAAAGAGTGTATTATCTCACAATTCACATTACTCTAAATTATCTCCAAGCCTTCTACACTTCAACAACTGTTTCTTCATTAAATTAGCAATACAAGTGAGTATCTTCTTGCAGTGGACCCAATCTTTTAAAAATATGTGCTAATAGTGAAATTCAGGAGCTATAGAAAAAAGATTTGAAGAAAGTAAGACAAAAGTAGTATTAATTCCTAGAAAAGGTTTTCAAAGTTTTAAGCTGAAGATGAAGAATGATCTCATTGTGTTAATGCTTAGGAGAGTTATCCCAAATGAATGACCAGCAGAGAAGTCTCAAATGGTTTACAGCTTGAAAATTTTTTGGACTACACAGGTAAAATGAGGAGAAGATTCTTTGGAAAGCGTTGAGCATATGGTCACAAAACATGAGCATATCTTCTATTTTACACCTAAAGATAAAAGGAAAGATGTTTCATTCAAGTTGTATATAAAGATAGAAATCAGCTGAAACTGATTATTTTTTTAATAAATAAAATAACAGAAAATAAAATGGTGAATTTAATAATTTGGGAAATCTGTTTGTTCTCAGTTCAAGACTGGTACAAATCTTCCAGAACTAAAGAATGATCATCTGCAATGTCATATAGAATTAAATGTTTTCCAGTGCATTGAGGAGTATATGTTTGCTGACTATACATTGCACTGTGCCTGGTAGGAAATATCTGGTGATTTTGTAATATCTGGGTAACTCATTTGGGAAAAATATTTTAAAATATAGTTTAGGCTCATTATTTCAAGGGTGCAGTGTGAACAATCAGAATGGCTATTAAACAATTCAGTACAATGCACTTGACTTAAAAATTGTCCTGGAAGATTTAAAAGACCTATTTGTGGCACTGTGAGAGTACTGTAGCACAATTCAGGATGATTTATTAGGATCACAGATTTTAAGGCTTACGTGCAGAATGATAAAAACTGCAGAACTGACACAATGAAAGCTTTCTGAGAGAGACACAATTAGCTGTGTAGAAATTGGAAAAAAAAAAAAAAAAGCAAAAAGAAAATAGGTCAGAACTGGCAAGAATGCTACACAGTCATCTTCTTTTGGAGAGAGAAAATGTGGTCTCTGAAAATGAATGTGCTGACATCTCCTAAGAAAAACTATTATTTCCTCTGCCTTAGGGTTATATGTTATAGCTGTGCTAAAGGGCACCATAGCACAAATTTGGGGAAACAGCTGAACTTATCCAGGAATGACATTGTCTGTTTTTCCCTTGAGGTCAGTGGGAACACTTTTGGCAAAGGTAACAAGTTATCCTTTTGGCTACTGGGAATACATGATCCAGAAAGCACTTGCACAGTGCTTCATTTGGGAATTTTACAGTTAGAAGGAAGAATTCAGTAAGGAAGCAAGGAGAGAAGTAAGAAAACCAGAGTTTTTCAGTGGCAGACAGGTGAATTTTCATAAAAATCAATTGAAGCAGAAACCAAAACTATTGTTCTTTACCTGAATATTCCACAATTATTTATTTATTCTTTTATTGCTGTGTTCATTTTTACATGTCCTCTATCTCAGTTACTGATAGACTTATTTTTCATTTAAAAAGTAAATAAAACCCCAAACACAATAAGTATCATATAAAAAAAATGACAATGTCTTCTGTACAACACGTATATTTGTATTATGTCCAGTGGGAAACTGTCACGCTCCAATTTATAGGAGGGAGCTGAGGTTCTTTTAATATCTGTATAACCGGTGTGAGATTAAGAAACAACGGTTCATATGTTAGTCCAACCAGTATATTATAAATCTAATTAGGGAGACGGGGAAGGGAAGGAGTGCGATAGAAAAGCTAGGAAAAAGCAAGAATGCCGTGAAGCGGGGATAGTCACCACCAGGATCCAGCGGCGGTCCCGTTGCACGACGTTCCGAAGGTCCAAGGCAGAAGCAGCAGGGGGAGAGAGCAGCAGCGTGGAAGGCCTGGGGCAGCAGCAGGTCGCAGGAAGAAGTCGCAGAGCCAGTCCAGGAGGAAGCAGCAGGATTCAGGTAGCAGGAACAAGGGAGTCCGTCAGCATGCAGGAATTCGGTGGTGAGGAATCTGATGGCAGAAAACCCCTCATCCTCATAGTTTTCGATTCCTCTTTATATCCTACTTCTCCTCCTGCCTACGTGACATCCCTGGGCGTTTTAGCAGGAGTCATTCGAGTACTTCCTGAGATGGCCATCTTCCTTGAGATAAGCCCACACAAAAGACCACTTCACAGCTATTAAGCTGCAGTTTATCTCTCTCTCGTTGCCCCCGGCCCAGTCCATCTGTGACCCTCGGACAAAAGATTTCGCAATCCTTGCCCAAGACTTGTCCATCAAACTTCTCCAGACAAAAGATCTCTCAACCCCTGACCAGGACTTGCTTGAACTTGTTCGTCTGTGTCCTCAGCAAGCTTTGAGACAATGATGATGCAAAATAATAATCTCTTACAGAAACAATAACAACAACCACAGCAACAATGAACAACAACAAAAAAGAGAGTTAGTTTTGTGAACTGGTTATAGGACAAGCTTTGAAGGAATAAAGTAGGAATAATTCGTTCACAGGCTGAGCCTTGTAATGGTTGGATTTGATGACCGTAGAGGTCTTTTCCAATCTAAATGATTCTATCAGTATTCATGCTTGCAGACTCCTAACAATGTGGTAGAAATGATACTGTCTACCTGTGAATGAATGTTATCTCAGGGCAATAATTTATGCAATAATGATCTGATTTTCAGATAGCACCTTGCACCAAAATCAGTGATAAATGCCAAACTTCTGTTCAGAGAAACCAATGGAAGCTGTGGGTACTCAGTGTCAATTAAATACCATGACACTTTTTCAAGGGTGCTTATGTATTGATGTGGATCCTTGACTTCAGATATCCAGATTTAAAAATTTTGAGCTTATTAATATTTACAATGCAAAGCAGCCAAGAAAGAATTTCTCTCTACTCCTCACTGCCTTTCATTGCTGTTGCTAAAGGAAAGCAGTGCCAGCTATCTCTCTAAGCAGTTAAGATTATGATGAGCTGCAGTAGTTTAGTAAATTCTTTCTCACTCATTTTACAGCACACAATAAAGTATGTCTAGCAATGTTTTACTGCTTTGTTCTCGGGAATATACTTACATAATTTGTATGATAATTTCATTAGGAATGCTACAGGTCAAGGATCATCATTAAAACTGGCAGAAGTCAATGGACCAAGTTCTTCTGTTAATTGCATGTATGAAAACTTATTAGGTACAGTGATATTGTAAGGATGTGGCTGAGATAAAAAATACATCTCTTTATCTGTCTAACAAATGCTTTTTAGGGAGATTAAGAGCAAAAAATTTTTGTCTTGTATGCAATCAATTGCAGGCGATTTTGAAAAAGCTCAAAGTTCTTGGTGTTTCTATTGAGAGGCCATTGGTCCTAGACTTACTATAATTTATATTTTTATTTTTCCATGCATGCATAGACTACAGTATATATCGTGGATGTCTTCAGATAGAGAAAAAAGTTAAATCAGATGTATATAAAGAAAAAGCGTCTTGATATTTAAACAGCTTCAGCTTTGAACAACTGTTCTGAACCTAACCGAAGTCCCTTTTCTTGGAAGCTGTTCACTAAGATGTTCCCAGTTCCACAGTTAAACACAGTTTGGGAGCCAGTATCAATATATAAGCTCTCAGCCTGCCATTTCCCAAGCTTTGCACCTGTAACATTACAGCAGTATCAACTGCACACAGTTATAGCTGAACACAGGCTCTGTCTGAGCCCTAAGGAGAATGACATAAGTATTTCTGACAAGTGAGGAATGATGAGACAAAATCCACTGTAAGTGCCTATATGAGACAGCCAGCATCTTCTGTGAGCTCCAGATAGAGTTCTGACACTTGTTGTCCTATTGAGTTAGACACGTATAAAATGCCTTGATACAAAGCTATTTTAGAAACTGGTGATTCAAGGAGACTAAGGAAATAATGTAGGCTCATAGAACGCACAAGCAGTGCAAAGCCTCACTGTGTCTCACCACAAAAATACAGGAAAACCTGGCTGCTACAGTCCTACAGGTCCTACAAGTCCTCATGTTTGATCTGTCCAATACAGAACTAAATCTGCAAAAGTTTAGGGGATTTTGGAGCTCATATTTGCGTATGTTAATCCCATAAGGCTAAAAAAAAAAACAAAAAAACAAATAAAACAACACCTGGGCTGAACTGCCTTCATTAAAATATTAACATAAAATAGAATACAGTATTAATAAAAATATCATATTGTGACTATGGTAATGTCTCCTGTTACAACTTTCCTGCCCAGACAACAACACCAGACTCACTAAAGAATGTTTGTCCCTCTCTTGTAACGGGGATCCTCAGATTGAGCACTATTTTCCTACTGTGGTCACAAGTATCAAAAAACCCTTTCTTGCACAACTGCTTCCTAAATGGTTGCCTTCTTGCAACCACTGTATTGTTGCATGGAGTTGTCCCATGTGAGATTCAGGACTTCATAAGGTTTCTGTTAGCCAGTTTCTCCAGCTTGTCCAGGTCCTTCTGGATTGCCACATATTAACTGTCCCTGTCAATTTGGCTTCAGGTGCAAAGCTGCAGAGCCTATACTGCCATCCTGGTTGTTAATGAAGGAATTAAGCAGGTTTTATCCCTGAGCGATGCCACTTTTTAGTCTGCCAGCTGAACTTTGCACAACTGATCACAACTTTGAGCCCAGCAGTTCAGCCAACTTCCCGCCCACTTTATTGTTCATTTATCCAGCTCATATCTTCACAGAATCACAGAATGGCCTGGGTTGGAAGGGATCTCAAGGTTCATGAGTCTCCAAACCCCCTGCCACATGCAGGGCCACCAACCTCCCCATTTAATACTAGACCAGGCTGCCCAGGGCCCCATCCAACCTGGCCTTGAACACCTCCAGGGATGGGGCATCCACAACCTCTCTGGCCAGCCTGTTCCAGCACCTCACCACTCTCATAGTAAAGAAGTTCCCCCTCACATCCAATCTAAATCTTCCCTCCCTCAACTTAAAACCATTTCCCCTTGTTCTGTTATCTACCCTTTCAAATAGTTGATCCATATCATCAAATCAGTAAGATTTGATGATATGAATAATATGAAGCGTGCATACGATGCCTTGCTAAAGTCAAGATACGTAGCATCCCTTACCCACCTTTTTCTGTAGATACAGCCACTTATCACAGAATACAATCAGGCTGATCATGCGTGACTTTCCCTTGATACATTCATGTTGGCTGTTTGCAGTCACTTTACCCTTTGTATGACTGCAAGTTTTTTCTAAGATGAATCGGTCCATCCTCATTGCAGGAGCTGAGGTGAAACTGACTGCCCTCTAATTCCTGGATCCTGTTTCTCGCCCTAAATGTGAGCCACTTGGCTGTTTGCACTCATTGGGAACAGAATGGCTTGATTGCTGGAGCCTCATGAAGGCATTAAAGAGATGTCAATTGGATGATTCCCATCTGGTCCCACTGACTTGTGAACATCTAAGTAAGATAAGTACTCCCTGCCTCTTTTTCTCCCTGCTGCTTCATTGCCACAGGCTCTTAGGAGGCTCAGGGAACTGTGAGGTCTGCAGACAAGCCTTGGCAGTGAAAACTGAGGTAAGAAAGGGTTTGAGGAAGTCATGCTTTTCCCTGTCACTTGTCACTGGGACCTCTGTCCCACTGAGCAAAGGTTAGGATCACAATCTCCCTGGACTTTCTTTTGCTTCTATTGTCCTTACAGAATACTACTTTTTTTCTTTTCTCCTTTTTCACACTGTATCAAGATTTTCCATTTAATGACCACATAGTGAATCTCTTCTGTCCCATGCACTACTCTAATGTAAAAAAGGATGTTTAGTTCTTGCAGAATTAAGTTCGTAGAGTAGAAACATGAGAACTAATCATAACTATGTATCTGGTTTTCTACAGGATATAGCAAGTAGCAAATCCCATCTAAAGATGGGATTTTCTCAGCAGAGAGAGCTCTTCAGGTAGTGAACAATTATCACATCTATATTTCTGCAACTTACCTGTCTTAATTCCTGACTTTAACATCACATAACATAACATAAGAAGCATAAACTGTGAGTAATGGCCAACAGTGCAATGAACTAGCTGCAAAAAAACAAAACAGGAGTGGGAGTTCATGCCAGATGTGGTAGTATTTTATGGAAGTGATTATTTTTATGTTATGAGCTGTGCTGAGAACATTCATTTACTTCATATAATCCTGTAACATCAACAAGACTAAACTTCTGTAAATAAAGGCTACAACTTCTATATCAGATGCAAGTATTCCTTCTACAATATTGTCCTTCAAATAGTAACCTTTTGTTCAGAGTTTATTGGGTAATAAATTCCAAGCATTATGTTTACAGAATTATATAGACAGCCAGCATTTTGCTTTGCAGTTTCTGTAGATACATCTGCATCAACCTTGTAGAGTGATACAGGCTTCATGCCATATGGTACAAAATGACTCACGTTCCTGCGTCTCAAGGCTGGCCCAACCCAAGATTTCTGTATTGCATTTTTCACTGCTTGAACTTAACCCTGGGTATTCAACAGGCTTTATGGTCTTATGCTATCATCATCATCATCATCATTCAAACATTTGTTTGAATTTTCATTTCAATGTGTCCGAAACAATGCAAGTGGTTGCATTTTTACATTAAGGTAGTAATATCATAACATTAAATGAAATATGTATGTTTTATGAGCATACAGGACTTCAGAGGTGAAAATAACTAAAATTTCTATGAAAGTGAGTGACCGTGTTTGAACTTAGTGTGGAAATGTAGTTCCTCAGTGTTAAATACATTTTTCTTTTGATATCAGAATTTGCTTTTATTTGTGATAGTTACAGAATCCTTCTATGTTGCACCTGATACTATTTTCCTTTCAAATGTAGTTTTATGGAATACTTTTACAGCTCTTACTAGTGATGATAGTTTTCAAATGCCATCAGCTGCTTAATATTTAACATGCCTTCTGATGTCTTTAACCTTAGAGGTTATCAGATTAGATATTCATTTCCTGCAAAGTGGAGAGAGAAATGGAAAATTGGTTTGGCTGATATTAAGAATGCATTCTGAGTTTTCATTAAGGCATTATCTTTAATTACTTGGGAAATTCAAAAGGTACTATTAACAGTTACTTGCACATTATTACCAAGGTAAAAATATTTGCAAAATATTATTTCTTTCAGAAACTAATACTGCCTTATCTACTGCATACTGCAAAGACATGGCCAGCAAAATTTCTGCCAATGCAAGACTTTGGGAAAAATGTTTGTATTAAAATATATAGCTACTCATTTTATATTAACTTGGTTCTTCATAGCTAAGAATTAATCAAGGCTGTAAGGCTATGTGAGAGCAAGAATTTCTTTCCATTTGGAAGTTGTGTAAGGCCTTATATATAGTTATATACAGACATATCTGATTGTGGAATTCATGCCCCTAAAGATCTGCTTACTTTTTTTTTAATCTTTAAATTCCTTTGTGAGCATTTCATTGTAATATATTTATAAAGAAATTATTTCTACTGAAGCAAGAAACCAGCAGTGCTGACTCTGTCTTTCTGTCAGGAAAGTAGAATGGCGTACAGCAAACATTTATTTAAGATCTGCATGCATCTCCCATGAGGACTTTGCCAAGCAATGGGAACAGATAATTTAGGTCTGCTTTATTTTTAATTTCTTCACAGAAAGCTGAAACTGTCTAAGTGCATTGTTGACAGAAGTGGATTTCCAGAAGATGCTTGCCTTTGATCTCCTGCCATACAGTGCAGTGGAAGTTATCAACTGTTCTCAGGGCTGATAGAACAAAATTTGCCTTCTGAATGCTCTTATCCATCAGACCATGTCCCATATCTGTAATAGCTGTCACAGTTTTCTCACCAAGTTATCTCCATTTGAAGGAGAGCAGGTGTTATTTCTAGCACTCCTTCATGGCCTGGCATCAGCAGTCTCTCACTGTCACCGCAGGACTGTGGCAGTGCTCCAATCTGCACATTTCCCACAAACACCGGATGGCAGGGATCTAGGGATTAACAAAAGAGCCCACACCTACTCTGTGAAACAAAGCTATGGCACTCAGGCACTTAGTTTCACCTACCTATATTCTTTTAAATCTGTTTCTATTACAGAAATGTTAGAGTTCAAATGAACACAGACTTTGAGCTTAGTTTTCCCTTGCTTTGGACGTAGTGTGGTTGCATGAAAATTGTGTCCATAGCAAAATGAAAAAATGCTCCCTTTTCAATGCTTTCAAAACACTGACAACAGATGGTTCTCTCCATGCTTCATGACTCTTTGCACTTTATGTGAATTATCTTAAGCATTTGAATCTGACATATACAGGAGAACTGCTCTCTGCTTTAACAAGGCTTTCATATCTTGGAGATATCTAGGGATGCTACAAGACACTAGTTCTGAGCAGTTCCTTAGGCTGTGGTAACCCTATGGTGCAATCACTGTTAAGAGAAAAAAATGATCAGTTGTCACTACAGAAAATACTTTGCCTAAGGCCAGTTATACATCTGTATCATGTGGCTGCTAATTCACGGAAAGTAACTGTCTAAAAGGAAGATTCATTTCTATTTCATCTTTCTTGCTTAAACAGATCAGAGAAGCACCCAGACTCATGACCCCATTCTGCTAGCTAGAGTAAAACGATGTAGGAAACCCTGATTCTTCTCCAGGTATCTGTAGACAGCTCCAGACAATGTAGGTTTACAATTTAAAGTTCCTGTTTATCTATTTTTACTGAATTATATTACAACATATTTTAGTCTAAAACAAAATAGAAAATTTGGAACAGTCAGCTTTGGACTCATGAACCTAAAAACCAGCTTTTTACTTTTTGGATTTGCCATTTCTTTACTTTCTACTCACACTTAAAGCTGTGTTTTTTAATCTTTGTTTGGAGCTTCTTAATGGATGTAGACTGTTGACTGAGAGATCTTGAGCATGGCAAATAATGCTTAGTGCATCTAATTGTTTTCAGCAATTAAGTTTGTTTTTCCTACAGAGTGGAATTTCAAAAAATGAAAAGTGTCTAGTAGCATTTCTTCTTTTAAATTAATATAATGCTGAAAGATTTTCCCAGCATTTTATTAAGGAATCTACGTTACTGACTCTTCATCCTGAATAAATTATTGTCCCGACACAACTTAAATGGCAATATTCAGCATCCTAAGTCAGAAAGAGAATTATTATGGAAGTGATTTGTAATTGCAACACAAATTTGAAGTTTCCAGCAACAAAATACTGCCTTATATCAAAACTCAGAAAGAAATGCAGAATCATTATGGGTCACTCTTATGGTTTTGAGATGCAAAAATTAGAAGTAATAAGACTTTTTGGAGTGCTTTTTATTTATTTCCTTTTCCTTCAGAGACTTTTCTTCATCCATTTACTTCATGGGCAATTGAACAAAATACTGAAGGAAGCAATTATTTCAGCTACTGTGCAAAAGATGAATAGCAACACTACTACCATCACCTTCTTGAGCTATGTTTTAAAAGTACAGAGATGAGAAGTAAATTAATAGAAAAATAAATAACTTTGAAGTTTATCTGTAAGCTGTTTTTTATGTCTGGGAATCATATTTCCACAGAGCAGTAATATTAGGTATATTCCTTTCTGCCGTGATTTACAGTTGGTTAGCTAATTTTAACTTGCCACTTCCTTCTACAACCCAGAAGATTGTTGCTAGGAATCCCATGCTTTGTTGCCTTGCTCTTCCTCTCTGTCACATGTGGAGGTCAGGTAGTGACCTTGGCATGCTCATCTTCCTGAGCCATCTTTGGTTTGTTTGTGGGTGTAGTACTAAATGATTTGTTGTGTAGACAAAGGAAACATTTGACTAAATGGGAGATGAAGCCAGTTCTGAAACCAGCCGCCAAAGTATTTTTCTAACGTTTTCTCGTTGTTGCATAAAATGTCTAGGCAGATCACATTGCCATGTCTTTTTTTTTTTTTTTTTTTTTTTGCAAGGAAGTAATGAATGTCACTGGGATAGGGGTGATGGCACATGAATTAACTTGATATATCACATGATCTTCTTTGAAATATATGTTTCTGTCTGAAGGACTGTGCATTAGAATGAGGGACATCATGGCCTTATGTGCCCACCTAAACAAATAATTGATATCTCAAGCTTCCTGTAATTGAGTATTCTACTGATAGTAAGGATTATAAGTGATGATATAAGCAATGCAATAAAACATGATGAAAGGTAGTGAAACCCTGCACTTTGTCTTACTAGATTTACTTGCTCACTTTCTTGTGATGTCTTCAGCAGGACTGGAAGAATAAGCTGCCCAGTCTGATATTTGTAAATTGTGGTATTACTCAAATTTGTGGCATCTTAAAACCAGGCAGAAAAGTACCAATCCAGTTCTAAAGAATCCTGTTGATGCTGTATGGGGAAAAAGTTTCTTGATGATGCTTTCATTGCAGTAAGGAAGTTCATTTCAAAGTAGCTCCTTTTACAGTAATAAAATCCTGCAGTAATAGAGGCCTGCAGTAGAGTTATCAACCGGTAATCCCAATTTCTAACTGCAACGTTTTAGTTGGAAGAAGATGAGGAAGTTAAATTTAGCTTTCTAATCTGATAAAAAAATAAAGGAACAGTCCATACTGGGGCCGAACACTTTCCAGATAAGAAGTGTACAAGCAGATTATTTTCTTCAAGAAAATACATATCTTTCCTGCCCTTTCATCCACTTCTGCTTTCCTGTATCTCCTTCATTTAAACCAATGCAGAGTAACAACAAAAAAGTATATATCTTGTCTATGTTTTTTTCTTTTTCATCCTGAAAAGGATGGCTGTTAAGAGATAAAAGTGATTCTTTTGAAATCAAACTGTTGAAGTGCTTTAATTTAAATTCATGATTAAGGATGCACAATTTAAAATTTGAGGGTAAATGAGGCTGGCATGCGAGAAAAACTCAATGCAGATAATCTTGGGTTCAGTTATTTTCTTATTGTCACTCTAGAGAAGAATACCTGGGTTACCAAAATAGCAAATAGCAGAGGAAGTTCGTTGCATACCACAGGAAAAATTAAGAGATAAGCAAAAGAAAAGATAGCTTCCAGTCTCAGTCATGTCAGTTCTAGAAAAGGATTTGCTAAGAAAGATTTAACCCCACTACCTTTCTTATTCTTTAACCACTTTTGTTGCTGTTTCTCTGATGGGGAGCAGTTGTATAATGACCAGTTTAGCCCCAGAATATGACCTCATCTAATTCTTAATACAGACTCCCATCTATCTGTGAGTGAGGCATCAGGAAGTGGAATATCACTGGAAACACATTTTCTTATTATTTAATGATTCATTTGATACTTAAGTGGACAAAATTTAAAAGAATTACCAGTTAGCAAAAGCCATAAATCTAAAACATGTTTATTTTATGACTAACTAGACAATATCTCTTTCTGGAAGCTTTCTTTGCACCCCTTTCTCACTCTCTGAGCTACCTGTGGCATGAGGGTCTTTCCCTAAGAAAACTATTTCCTTCAGGACTAAAAATCTGAGTATACATTACATGTCTGAAGCAGGCAGATTTTACTTAGCCAATGTGAATTTCTAGTGACATCTAGATAGTGCATATATTTTATGTGAGTGCCTGTATGTCTATATATCTGAATATTATGTACACACATATGGTAATATCTAATTAACATGAAGAACTCTTTAGTAAAGATGTTAAGTCTTATAAAGGTGCAACATATATATCAAGAGCCAAATTAGAAAAGGTTTTTTGCCATTTAAATTGCCAAGGTAAATAGAGCACAATTGAAGCAAACCTGTCCCTCTAGGCATTCACGAGCCCATGCCTGGGAGCTCTTAGAAGTGAACTTAGCACCAGTTGTATCTTATTTAGCTTGGCCATTTGAAAGACTAACTCCTTAACAACTTGGCTCACATTGACCTTATCACACCTTTAAATGACTGACCTTCCCCTCTCAACTTTCCCTCGTTTAGTGCACACTGAATGTTTTTGATCCGATTTGATTTACGTTATTTTGGCCAATTAGTATAAAGGACAAAAACAAGATCTCTAAAGAACATGTCTGAACATAAAATATAATTAGATTGAAGTGGACCTGTTCACATTCTTTTTGCCTTAGCTCAGCATTAAGTGCTAGCCGTCTTTTTTTGCCTGCTCCCTGTGCCACCCCAAGGAGCTTTCCTCAAAGCCTGACAGTGCTCTTTGCAGGGCTTGTACTCTGTTCTAAAAGGAGAATCCTCCCTCTGCTGTGAGAGAAGATGTGTGCTCTGTGCAGAGTGAGCAGGCAGCCAGTGTGTTACTGAAGATTTCTGCTGTCATATGTCAGGACATGCATGTGGTACAGGCATATGATACTGTTAAAGAAGTGAAGAGGTTCAGGCTCTTCTCTTTCTGGTAAATCCATGCCAGAATGAGACTAAATTAGAGTATGCATATCCCACGGATGCTGTGTATCCATGGATACACATGGATGCTGCTAATTTGAAGAAAGAAGATTTTTGAAAATGATTTTTTTTTTTTTTTTTAACAACAAATTGCTGTTGCTGTACAAGACACAAGCAATGTAGACTCCCATTGTTTGAGTCAGCAAAATCAGAATCAATGACAATGGAATTAGATAGAAATTTTGTGTTGCAATCTTTGTAGATTATTACCTATGAGAATTAAATGCTCAGAACTCATAGTAATGACAGCTGTATAAAGGTTTGGACAGATTAGATAGAAAGAACATAAAATTACTTCCCTGAGGTGCTTATGCCATCATATACATGGACTGATGCCAACTACTGACCTAGCGTGAGATTCTAACCTATGCAATAAAATCTCTGCAAGAGACTCCATTTAAGATGAAGTGGGGATAGAGCTGCCTGAGGAGCAAAGGAAAAGTAGGAAAATATGGCCCCCAAGAGCACTGTGGTGGATAAAGGTAGATTTTTTTGTGTGTGTGGGAGGAGAAGGGAGCAAGTGTCTCATCCACTTCTTTGCTATCCAACACGATCAGTGTGCTGAATGTCCTTATGCCTATATTGCAACACCTCTTCCTGTAATAGGATGGCTGGGAAAACAAACGTGGAATAAGGTCAGCCAGCAAGGACATGTAACTTACACTACATGGAAATAAATCCTGCCTTCTCCAAGCCTCTTGCGTTAATTTAGGCTTTGTTGATGACTTGCTCCACTGCGCAGCTAGCTATGGTCCTAAGGCTTTGAGGGTTATCTCTGTTTTTTAAATATGCTGGGTGTAATTTGTGTTAAAATCTCATTCCCTTTCACAATTGCAAGGTTGTTAATAATTGGGTTCAGTTCAAAAATTCATTAAAAACACAAGGACTATAATAAGAAAAAGCAACTAGTACTGTTCACCTCTATCTCCTCTTACCCTCTTCAGTTTTCTTCCCTGTAATCAAACAAATTTTTTACTGATAATAAGTTCTAAGAGCATAGGGTGAGAATAGACTATCCTCTGATTAATATCTCGTGTTCTAGAAAGAGGTGCTTTGTGAAGCACTTGAAGAATATCAGCTTGACTTGTCAGAATGTTTTATTGCACATATAATATATCACAGCAGCAAGCTGAAGAGATGAGAGTACTACTACTGCTTTAAGTCCCTGTTATAGAGGAAAATCAGCTAATCAAACTTCCATAACGTACAGAGCAGATACTCTGAGCACTTCAAGGTGAGACAAAAAGTCCAGCAATCCTTCCAATCTTATCTGGGGTTGAGAGAGAAATAATCTATCTGTCCTCAAACCTTTAGCTCTGAAAATATGAAGATGTAGAGACTAACAAGTAAATAAGATCAATACCACCAAGTATTAAGAAGATTCAGTTCTACAATATCTTTTTAGCTACAATAGATGAAAAAAAAAATGCAGAAGAAAAAATTCCTACAAAGTTATTAGTTCATTTGAAGCTGTACTGTCAAGAAGACATAGAAAACATTGCAGTTCTTGATCTAAGTAGGATCTGAAAACATGATCACTGATCAAATAAGGATGTCTACTGTTTAAAAGTACTACACCTGAGCTAAATAGCCTTGACTTCCTCCTGTGGTCAAGGGAGAGATACAGAGACCCCATTATTCTCGGCTTAAAGATGCTTATAATAAATCAGATGAACTATGTTTTAAAAGTCTTCATTTCTTTCCCTTGATTACAAAGGAAATTAGATCAAATACAGGTAGGAGTTTTCCTTGCGTACATATTGTCCATAAGCTGGAAACCTGGGCTTCAGGTTTGAAATGGAAGTGTTTAAGTGAAGGTAGTTATGATCTACACACTGCATTTCAGAGAAGAGAAATATTAGTAGTGTGAGCATGGGCTGCTAAGTGCTCTGTGTGAAGTCCAAAAATTGCCCCTTTATAGTCAGGTAATTATTTTGTTTCCAGCGGAATCCTAGGAAGTGTTGTCTGATAATGCTTCCTATAAGGAGAACAAGGAAGATCTTCCTTGATGCCAGGGATGTCACCACCCATCAGGACACCCTGCTGCACAGGGTGAGCAGCCCTGGGGCTGTGACTTCTTACAAGGGCTGGGTGTTTTTGTTCAACATAACCAACATAATGCATTGCCAAGGACATGTCCAGGAGACTAGTAACACTCTGAATGCTTGTATCCCGTTGGTTTTTGAGCTAGAGTTTTTTTATTGGGGAAGGTAAATAAAGTTCTTTTAATAGAGGCACATACAGTCAGACAATATGCCATCAGCATACCCCGTAGCTATGTTGTTGAGAGCTAAAAATTAAACCAATTAAATTCTGGTCTTAAACTCCACCTTCATATCTCTGATGTCAGATTTTGAGAACAAGATACACAGAGAAGCAATAACTTTTTCACACACTCTTTGGTAGGTAATATTTCTGATCTTTTTTTTTTTTTTTTTTTTTTTGACTATGTTCTTGTATGTGCTGCTGTGCAATGAAACTGTGATCTCTGGGGCAAATTATGCTAAATTAAATTTTGGAGCTCAGTTCTCCTTCTATGCTCCCATCATACATAAGGTTAAATGACGATATTTTCATGTTTCTTTGTAAACATTTCACATAATTTCAAAAGTTTAGTTTCAGGATATAGAGTGAAAAACAGAGGCAATACAAAATAATTTGGGCTTCTCAGGAGGAAGAAAGAATAAATGCAGTAGGATGGGAAGCTTTCTCTCTTGGAAGAGTAAGCAAAGGTTTGATATCAGTTTAAATCCACACTTCTCTCTCTCTCTCTTTTTTTTTTTAATAAGATTACTAAATTCTTTTAGTTTGGTAATAAGGGGTAGAATATGGAAATTCAAAAGCCAAAAAAATCCTGTCCTAAAAGGAAATTAAACTTTTATTACAACACTTCAAGCAACAGAGTACTTACTCCCACTGAGGCCAGTATTTCAAGATATTAGTTAGCTTTTAAGATCTAAAACTAGTCTAAAATACAAATTTACAAATTACCGTCATCTAAGCAGAGCTTTCCCTACACCAATATAATATCTGTGTAGGTTCAATATCATCATTAGGGATGAAAGAAAAAATCAATTTGTGCAGTCTATAATCTGTGAGAAAACAGTAAGACGTTATTAAAATATTTTATATTTGCTTAGGTTGCTTTATAAGTGTTGCCCTACAAATACACTGATTACATTTGAAGCAATTGTATTACATTGCTGCTTAATAACACAGTGACAGTGGAAAACAAAATTATTCATCCTTTTTGACAAATCTATTCCTGAGGATGTTCAGTCTGCTGCAAAAGTTTGGTAAAACAGTGCATTAGTTACAACTGTTTAATCTATATCTCACCTCTTCTGACTCAAATTAACCAATCAAACTGATACCATCTGAGCACAATACTGCAGTCAGTTAAAACATATTCTGCTTGAAAATAACAAACCTGACTGAAATGTTTGTTTGAAAGAACAAATTTAGACAAATCTTAGTATAGTTGAGGGGGTACAGAAAGAAAGGGAAAATAAATTATTTTCCTTTTTTTCTTTACATGTTAGTACCTGCCCATTGCTCACTTGCTCATCCAAAGTGCATATCTTCTGGCTGAACTGCTGTTTCTTATCTCCTGAAATTAATCTGATAAGAAAACCCACTTTTATCTTCAGAGTTGTAAAGATGAGACTCTTTGGTAAAAGTGTATGGCACACCCTATTTGATTTCAGTATGCACTTAAAGATAGAAGGAACATTAAGATCCAAGTTGATCTCTATTTTTAAAGAGTACTCTTTCAAGAAGAAAAGTCACGTGGAGGCAGACTAAAAAATATTCCTTCTACAGTTATTGATATCAGTAAGACAAAGCATTACAAAACCTTTTCCTGCTACTAGATCTGATCTCTCAGTCATTTCAGACCTCTTCTGTGACAGAATGCATAGTTTCAATTTACATTTCTTTTTTTCTTTAGTGTTACATCCACTTTTTTCTCTGACTACTTGTGTTCCTGCTCCAGTCAACATTTACAGTAGTTGCTCAGCTGTTACTCACCCTTCTGTTATCTCTTTCTCATTTATTTTCTTTCTTTACAGTGTCCTGCATGCAAGTATCTACTTACGCACTGAAATGTGTATTCCTGGAAGAGATAAAACCTTTTCATGACAGCACACTGGCCGTGATCTACCCAATCTACATGTACTTAGAACAGAGGAGTACTCCTGTGAGAAGTGTACACCTCTCTGCCCATATCTAGACTTATCATCTGCTGTTGCATGTTGCATAATATGTGGTGTTATCTATCAAATGCTGACAAAGGGTTGGTATGTACAATGGTGCCTTTCTGGATGCAGTATGTTTTGTAGAAACCCAAGTAAACATCATCTGTAATGGGACTACCAGATGTCCAGGAACATCTCAATCTGATAAAAAAAAAAAAAAAAAAAAAGTATGCAATGACAGGGAAGATTCTCCCATTATATGTATACTGCTAAAGGAAAGAGGACTAGAGTCTGATTCTTGTCTCTGTTACCAGGGACTGGCCTCTGCCATTATGGATGGGTATCAGAAAACTAGACAGCTGTATGGAAGACTTGCTTCCAGGCCACCTTTCCATTTAGCAGCATACTCTTGTGTGATAGGTAACATCCACTGACACAACTGAGCATTTGAGTAGTAGAAGTGTCAGGTCTGGGGTTGTTGCTGATACACGTTGCTCTGGGATGTTTTGTGCTCATTGCCAGTTAGACTTTCTCCATCCACCTGCCAGTCAAGCTGTACTCATCATTATTTCTCCTGCTTCTTCTGTGGCAGCCCTAGGAACAGAAAATGGTGTCTGTTCTGTCTCTTAAGAATCTTGAAATCCTGCAATACTGCACCACTGATACCAAAGTGCTCTTCTATATGAATAAAACACATATCCCTGTGTTTTATTCTAAATTTTGTTATTAAAGTCTAAACTAAATTTAGTTATTAAAGTCAAAACCTACATGTTTTTCTGGCTAAGATCAGTTACTTTGGGGGTAGTCTGGAAGTTACTTTGGGGGCAGTCTTCTGTACAGTGTTCTGTACACTTCGCCTGTGGTCTACACACTATTCATAGTGCTCTTGGATCACATTCATTTCAAGCTTCAACTGAAAGGCAGAGATGTAAGAAGCTGCACCAGTTACAGGGAAAGATATTCTGTTTGGAGGCTTTTGAAACAACCATCAAAGGTGTGACATGGGGAATCCAGTCAAGAGTGGAGCTGTAAGGACCATTTGCAGCACAGTCTGTGTGCTGAGAATGTTGAAATACACTGAGCACAAATGGAATGAAAAGTATGAAGAGTGTGAATTTTATACGGGGAATTAAGAAATATGGCTTAAATCTCCTTAGACAGAAGGAAAAATGGAACTCTGCTCACTGTACAGCAAAGGTCGATTGGCTAATGTACATTGAAAAGGAGAGGGCAAAGGAATAGAAAATGGGTCATCAACAAGAGCTGGATAGAAAAAAAACACCAACCAGCCAGAATCTACCTGTTCATCTAGAACTCTGCTAGATTTTCTGAGTAAATCACCATTAGATTGAGGTCCTGAGGAAAAGCAGATGTCAGGACACCTTATTTCTAGGACCTGAGTGGTTGCTGGAATAAACTTGTTTCCAATCTGAATGGCATTATAAAGAACATACTATCAGAGTCTGCATGTATCTGTTTCTTGAAATACCTGATGAATTCTTTGGTAAAACTGTAAGTTGTTATTGGAGTTCAGATATTTTTGCTGAACAGTTTTGCATTAAGTACAAAGAGTACATAAAGTTTGGCACATTTGCAAAGAAGTTTATGGATCTAACTGAGTAGCCTCACACATCAATATTCCTCTCCTCTTTGTGTAGTCAAGATGTCCTTTCTCATTATGTAAAGATGTGATTCCATATCATCTTATATGTTTGAGTTACACATTTTTGAGAAGCATGCCTGAAGGCAGGACATCACCTCTAAACCCTTGTAGTCCTCTGTAGTTAAGCCCAAATGAGTCATGCGATACAATTAGCCTTTGTAACAAAGTAAAAATCAGAAATCTGCCTTTGAAAACTTAATTCCAAGGATCACTTTCATTCTTGTTCATAGACATTAACTTATTTAAATGTAAAAATACGTAACATTCAAACAGCAACATAAATTGTACCAGGATGAAATAGATGAAAAAATGAAGATTACATCAAAGATATAATATTATGGGATTTACTCATTTTTTTTAATAAATGGAGTCTGGGTTCCACAGACAGAGAAACTGTTTAAACTAAAGTATTCATTTCATTAAAGCTTAATTTGCCATTAACATCATGAGTCAGAGCTACTATAGATCTACAAGGAAATAATAGCAGAAAATTCATGGTCTTTACCTAAAATTCTTTGATCCCACTAAAGAGAGATTGTTTTGGGTATTTAAAGAAAAAAAAAGAGATTGAGCAAGTACTACTACATTTATAGGTAAATGAGACAAGAGCAAGGCAAGTCTTGAGGACTATCACAGGGCAGATCATATCTGACCAATCTGATGGCCTTCTATTTTGTAATGATGACATTGTTGGACAAAGGAAGGGCAACTTATGTTGTCTACATGGACTTGTGCAAGGCCTTTTATATGATCCTGCAGTACATCCTTCTCTCAGAATTGGAGAAATATGGATTTGAAATCTGGATTATTCAGTGGAGAAAGAATTGGTTGGATGGTAATAGCCAGAGGGTTGTTGTTAATGGCTCTACCTCCAGATGAAGTATGGTCAAGATTGGTGTCCCCCAGGTGTACATCTTGGGACCTGAGCTCTTTAATATCTTTATCAACAACATAGATGATGGGATCAAGTGCACCCTAAGCAAGTTTGCTGATGATGCTAAACTGAGTGGTACAGTTGACACAAATAGAAGGAAGGGACACTATTTGCAAGGTCCTGGACAGACTTGAAAAGCGGGTATACAAGAACCTAGTGAGGTTTAACAAGGCCAAGTGCAAAGTGTTGCAATTGGATTGAGGTGATCCCAGATACGACTACAGACTGGGAGAAAAACTCATTGAGAGCAGCCCTGTGAGATGAACTTGGAGGTCCTGATGGACAAAAACTGGACATGAGCCAGCAGTGCCCTCTTCCAGCCCAGAAAGTGAACAGTATCCTGGGCTGCATCAATTTTTTTTCCTATATCCTTGTTGGATATAAGGGAGAAGTTTTTTATAGTGAGGGTGGTGAAGCACTGGAATAGGTTGCCTAGAGATATGGTGGATGCCCCATCCCTGGAGACTTTCAAGGTAAGGCTGATTCAGCTCCTGGGCAACTGATCTAGCTGTGGATGATCCTGTTCATTGCAGAGGAGTCGGACTAGATGATCTTTAAATATCCCTTCCAACTCTAAGGATTCTATAATTCTATGATTCTATGAAAATAAGGGTGGCCAGCAGGGACAAGGAGGTGATTGTTCCCCTCTGCTTTTGTGAGGCCCCATTAGGATCACTGTGACAAGGTCTGAGGCCTTAGTAAAGGAAGGATATGGATCCATAAAAGAAGGTCATAAGGAGGGCTACAGAGATGATCAGAGGGCTGGAGTACTTTTCCTTTGAAGTCTTTCAAGCTGGACTTGTTCAACTTGAAGAAGAGAAGGCTCTGAGAAGACCTTCCGTTACTTGAAGGAAGCTTACAAGCAGGAGAAGGACCAACATTTCATGTCATTTGATAGTGGTAGGACAAGGAGGAATGGTTTTAAATTAAAAGAGGGGAGATTTATTTTAGAAATTAGGAGGAAATATTCTACTCAGAGGGTGGTGAGGTACTGGCACAGACTGCCCAGAGAAACTGTGGATGCCACATCTTTGAAGGAGTTCAAAGCCAGGTTGAATGGGATTCTAGGCAGTCTGATCTAGTGGTTGACAATGCTGCCCTTGGCAAGGGTATTGGAACTAGATGATGTTTAAGGTCCCCTCCAATCTAAGCCATTCTATGTTTCTATGACTGCCAGTGGTGCTTGCCTGCTTGAATCCTTCAAGCCTCATGCGGTTGGGGTCAGGCTATGAAGAACATGTGGTAGGAGGCAGACTGAAATGTGATCATCCTGTTTGTCTGCAAAGAGTGTTTAGGTCTGTGCACATGAGAGGAGCAATGCCACTTGACTTTGGGGTCAGAGACTGCTTTCTGGCTTATTTTATTTATTATTTATTTATTTAGCAGGGGTGCAGCCTAAAATTGCATTTCTGCTGTTGTTTTAGCATTGATTGGTGGCTGAGCCCAGCCTATTCTTTCCACAAAAGCTGAAGTGATGGATGGAAATCTGCTTCTCATCTGGAGAAAGCTAAATGTGGAAAACTAAGTGCAAAGTGCAGGATTAGCTGGTCTTCCTTGACCAGATCTATCTAACTCCTCACCACCCACTCTGTGTGATTGCCTGACATATTTCTGGTAGGTGCCTTCAAAGACCATGAGGAATATTTGTTATCTCTGAGTGAATGATCTCTAATGGACAGCCTGATCATATTCCAGTGGTGCTCTAAATGACATCACTAATTCTGGTATTGCAAATGGTCCAACTGTCCTATGTTTTCTCACTGTAATTGTAGTTTGTATACCAAATGGGTGCTGTGAAAAAATTCTGGAAAATGAAATGGAGTGGGTAGGTGATATAGAATGGAAAGGTCATCAGGGTGATGACTTCTGCAGACAACTAGGTATGTCTTCACAAAATAGTTTTCTCTGAGCTTTCTCCTGTTACTCCTCCTAATACATTATTCATTTCACTAGATGCTATTCTAGTGAATCCCTCTACTCAGCTGTTATTTCTAGACTGAGTGATTTTTCCTTTCATTTCAATAGGCAAAATATCTGTAAGCAGATTGTACTTTTCCTCAGATGTAACAGTTTCTGGAAATGATTGCACAGACACAAGAACTGCAGAGCTACAGCTAGCTCTGTAATGGCAGAAGCAGGTGCTGGGAAAAAAGGGTGTAAGAGACAAGGGCTTATATCTCCACAGCTTCCAGAAGTTATTTAAGGATATTCTAAGCTGTGTCTTGTACATCAAGCGTCATATTAAATTGCCAGCAATGAAATTCTGGTCCATGAATTAGTTTTTCTTCCCTTCTTTCATGTCTATTTTTTGCACTTGAATTTTGTTCATTTTTAAATTGATCCCTGGACATTCTGAAACCCGAAATATGTCTTCACCTCCATAAGCTGTGTGTTTTGCTCTGTTTCCACAAAGTGCTCTTATGGAAAATTGGTCCATATCAGCTGTGGGCTATTTTATGAGTTCTGGGTATATTTTTAAAGAAAGAGCCTATGTGGAAAGAATTTGTGTTCTACCTACAGCAGATTTACTACTGACATTAGAAACACATCAGCAGCACAGCCTGTAACCCTGACATTTTCATTAATCCCTCGTAGTTAATTCCACTTGTGGGGAATTAATTGTACCATCAAATTATTTAAACAGGGACTTACCATCTTAGTATGACCTCTTTACATTTATTTGGAATTCAGATGGAGGAAAGTGGCTTTTAAAAACTGTGATGAAATCTCCCAAATGAGTAATACATAAACTCATTGCAAAAGAAGGAGACAGAAGGTCTGCAGTCATATTTAAAATAATATATCAGATTACCTAAATGATATCTGATCAGCATATGTAATCAGTATATCTGAAGCAATTAAATTACCTCTGTATAATATCAGGCAAAGTTAAATTTGTGTAAGATAGATACAGCAAGTATGTGATTATAAATATTTCGCACTGTTATGAACATTTGCAGTGAATAAAAATGTGTGTACTAGCTGTGTGTGCTCTAAGGAAAGGGAACTGCTCTGATTGCCTGGAAAATACTGTACTTTTCCATAAGAAGATCTAAGATGTGTCATAACTTGGGTATAGATACACCACTTAAAGGAACTGATCTGCTCCCTGTTTTGATCAGTAACATTTTTCTTCATTATTGAGATTTTTTATCTCTTTTGGCAGTTTAGAGGTGTTTGCTGTTATTGCAATAAATTTCTCAACTGAATAGTTTTAGAAAGGCAAAAGTCCAGTCCTCATAGCTAAATCTCCATAAAGTTGATGTCAAAAGGACAAAGATCTCAGCCTCAATTTACTATTTCTATAGTTGTGTGTTCTTAAATCATTATTTGAGGGAGGAGGTTGATTTATGTCCTTTTGAATGTTATTGGCAACACAGTTTTGTAGTGATTCATTTTAAGTCTTTTATGAGCAAGTAGAGATATCGCTAATACATTTTTATATATTATTTGTTTACACACACATAGCTTTGAGTGTCCTCACAGAATTTTATTCCTAGCCCTTTGTCCTGGTTTCAGGTGGGACAGAGTTGACTTTCTTCACAGTGTCAGGTATGTTGCTGTGTTTTGGCTCTGGGAGAAAAACAACACTGATAACACATCGATGCTTTCATTGTTGCTGAGCTGTTCTGCACAGAGCCAAGGACGTTTCTGCTTCTTGTACTGTCCTGTCAGTGCAGGAGGATGAGGGGACACAAGGAGCTGGGGGGGGACAGAACCAGAACATATGAGCTAAACTGGCCAAAGGGATATTTCATACCATAAGACATAATTTGAAAAAACTTGGGGAGTTGGTTGGGGAGAGGGGTGCTGCTCAAGGACTGGCTGTATGTCTATCAGCTGGTGGTGAGTAATTGCACAGTGCATACGTTGTTAAGTTGGTGTATATTATCATTTCTATTATTATTTTCATTTTCTCTCCCTTCTCTGTCTTAGTAGCTTTTATCTCAATCCATGAGTTCAACTTTGTGTTTTTTTTTTTTTCTTCCCAGTTCTCTTCCCCATCCCACTGGGATGGGGGAATGAGAGAATGACTTTGTGTTGCTATTCTTCCAAACATTCTTCCAAAGTTTTATGTAACTGTCCAGGCCATTCCATTATGCTGGATGCCTTTGTTCATAGCTGATTCTGTGTAATGCCTTTGCTTCCAGAATTCCTCCCATACTAAGCTGAGTGCCTGAAAGGTGTAATGGCCTTTCTTTCCACATATGCTTATCTTTTTCTACTGACAGTACTGACTCACGTTTTCAAGGAAGAATGAAAGTTGACAATGGAAAATTACTTGTATACAGCTAAATTTAATGGAAACTGAAATGAGATAGTAATATCATTCCACAGCACATAGCTACTCATGAAGACATATTCAAACTTCTTCAAGGCTTTCAACTATCCATCATCTACCATTCCAGTTTGAAGACTGACAAATATCATGGCAACTAACTGTTAGGTTTTGATTTTATGCTTTCAGTTAATTTAGTGTTCAGCTTAACTGAGATATTAGTGCTTCTGAAACAAAATATATATTCCTTAGCAAACAGAAGCAGTTTTTCTTGTGCTGCTCATCAGTTCTGGCTCAGAACATCTAGACAGTTTTGCTCAGTTGCAATTTGGTTGTACTTCTGCACTGTACTTTTGCACAATACTTGTTTTAATTCTGGATGTGAACAACTGATACGGTTAACCCGGGAAGAACAAGAACATTAATGTCAAGTACTGAGTAGCAAAGGTCTGTGCTTTCAGAGATAGGGAATATTGATTACTGTTTTAGGTTTGCATCAGATGTACAGTATATTGATTGGCTGGACCACAAAAAAATAAGTTCACCTGTCTTTTCATAGACTGACAAAAACAATAATGATTAGCAGAGTTTATAATTATGTTTCTTGAACATCATAACCCGATTAGTCTGCAGCAACAAACTCATTTAACTTAAATTGCAAATCAATTTACTCATTAGTTCTATTCAAATTGTACTCTCTTATGACTAAGACAGAACAATTTGTAATAGAATCACTTCTTCTAGCTGTCTTTTGGTCAGGTGAAAAATTAGTTGTATGATTAAAATCATCATATTCTTCTGTCTAGTTTTTTTTTTTTGTTGTTGTTGTTTTTTGTTTTTTGTTTTTTTTTTTCTTTTTTTTTCCTGGTTAAACGAAATGTACTGGATGCCTACAGATTTTATGCAGAAAACAGATGCATTTAATTTCATCTTTCTTGTTAAATCTGATAGTCAAAAAATGACACATTTAGTCAGACCATTCAAATGCGCCTTATAGAGACAGAGACAGAGACAGTACCAGTGAATAATTCATCCTATAACAGATATGGGAGACAGATGGCTTGATTAATTTTGGTGGTCCTTCCTTTTCTTTGCTGGCTAGAGAACACATCTTTGTTTTCAGATGTATAGCTACAAACTTTGGCTTGGAATGTATAATCATTGACTCTTTGCAAACCTTATACCACCAATCATAGGATGAGATAGACAATTAATTCAAACACCCTTTGAATTTTGGGGTAAGCTTATCCTTAGATATACTTCAGTTCATTTTTCCTGCAATGGCTTGAGATCCTGAATTGCAGCATAGTTAGAACATGACCATGTAAAAGTAGACTCATTGTGTTAACCTAGAACCTGCTAAGACATTAGTATAACTTTTTAACCTGAATTGATAAGTGATTATCAGCATGTTTAAGTGTTAACTGGATCTGTTAGACTGAACATCACTGCTTCCTAATTGCACATCGTGTGTTGTCTCATCAACAGGCTGTTTGAGTGAATAGAAATAATGTTGCAAAAATGGTACTGCCTTTCTTTGAAAGGAGATGATGCAGAGTGGATTAAACCAGTTGACCTCTGTAAACTGGGCTCTTACTTTTGATGATATAAAAAACTCTGCAGCTGCAAGGCTGGAGGCCACCAGCATCCTTCAATTGAGAAATTCACGTCTCAGCATTTGTAGGGATGACAGCAAAAGAAGTAACATCTTTCTTGAGACCTATGGAGAAAGAACACAGCTCCTCCAAAAGTTCTTGTGAGACAGCCCAGACCAGTTACATCATTGATGGACATTGATGCTTCCCAGCCTCATGCAGCTGTATATTTAGGAGCTGCCATGTCAACACAACACTGCCTCTGGCAAGATTAGCAAGCCATGGAGATTTTTTTTTAAAAGTATGTTGTACTCCAGAGCCAGCTAGACTCTAGGTTGGCGAAAACATTTAAGCTGGCTTTACTTCACACAAAACTTGGAACATCCAACTCTCACTAGAATTCATTGTAATGACTGTAGGAACTACAACCTCCAGGCTTCATCTGGTACTACACATACAACATGTACATTACAAAAAAAAAAAAACAACATATCAAATATGGCATCAGATGTCTCATAGTCATTTTACACATAATCTGAGATATTTTTGTTACATCTCACAGCCATAAACTTTGTCTGTATGTTAAGATTTAGTCTCAGTTCTTTCCACCACAAATTATTCCAGTGGGCAAAATTATAAATAGTTTCTGACTTTATTCAGTTCAGTGTTTATACAGTTGCTTTAAATACATACACATACATAGTATAAGCAAGACAGACTACTATTCTTCAATACAATTTCAAATTCTCTCTTAAAAATACACAGAAATATTGGAGTTCAGCATGGGAAAAGAGTAGCAGTTTGTTCTAAGAATGACTGTACCTTAACTAACATCTGCTGCTCATTTTTAGATGGAAATAGGATAAAGGATAAAGACATCTTATCACAGATATTACAAGTAGCAGCTTATTCTTTTCTCATTGAAAGTGGTGTTTCACATTTGTGATTCCTCCATAGAAGAATTCACAACACTTTTCTGTTTATTCTTTATTCTATAAAAAAAAAAAAAAACAAAAAAACAAAAAAACAAAAAAACACCTAGCTATATGCTATCTTCCACTAAGGGTTGAAATCCTCCTTGGAGGTATGACCATTCTGAACTTAACCTGAAGGCAAAACAGCTTCAAGCCTCTCCGAACTCAGGAACGTTTTAAGATCCTTTCTCTCACATATGGTATATAAAAATAATTTATCTTTTGTTTAATATTGGACACGTTTCTGCAGCAGTGGAAAGCTACACGTCTGGAACTTAAATTCCACAATTTCAGTTGTGTTTGTAGAAAAGCTGCCATTTCACCTCATAACACCTCAGAAGGTCCACTTGAATATGACAAAGAAGTGTATAGTTTCCATGTGTTGACAGTTGGCTCACTCTTGAAGTTTTTGGTCAGCCAAGCTCTCACTTATTTCATCTGAAGTTCTCTGGATGTTTTCTTTGCATAAGAGCTACAAGGACTAATGTTACTGAATGTATTCACAAAAAGTTACAGCTGCAAAAAATTTACTGTACTATTTCTCTTGAAATTATGCTATTTCTTCACATACTTAGGACAGTTTTCCATATGTGCCCTTGAATTTTCAGGGACAAATAATGTATATTTACACCCAATTACATTGGTTTGTGGTTTATATAATTAAAATATCACAGTCATTAACTACATCTTAAACTATGTCTTAAAAGCATGAACATGCAGTAAGTCCAAACTTACTGCGTTTGTACCACCACAGAAATTTACAACTCACAACTACACTTTATAGCACATTTCCCAAAACTCAGCTTGCTTTTCTGCATGTAGCTGTCATTCAAATGGCCTTAGACTTATCTCCTAAGCTTTACCTCTCTGCTCATGTTTCTAGCACCTAAAGATCCAGACTGAAGATGCAAAGCTTTTAGTTTTCATTAATCCAAGGGGAAAAAAAAAAAAAAGTCTTGACGTACTGTACATTTGTGAAACTTATAGCTTTAGAAGAAATTAATGCTTCAAGCAATTAGTACAGTGGAATAACTTTAGCCTGCCCAGACTGACCTAAATGAAACTTTATTTCAATACTAGCTTGTTTCAATTTCATGGTTGATTCATGTTCAGTGGAAGTCCCCCAGTTTTATCAGATCTTCCACATCAACTCCTATTGCTGCTCAGGCACTTACAGAAGGTTTATCTTTGTTTGGGTCAGGGGCTGAGACTAGCAGACTGATTTGCTGGATCATGATCCAGAATCTGTAAAACACTTATCTGCTTTTTTTTTTTTTTTTTTTTTTAGCAATGGCTCAACTTTATTCTTTCTTTACAGAAACCATAATAATACATTAAATATTTTAGGGAATTATATTTAAGAAGAAATGTTAAAACTGTGCTAGAACCATGTTGAAAATCAAAGTAGAATTTTTTCATAAGTTAATCATTTTGAAGTCTCACTGTCCAGTATCAGCAAAACTCCGTCTTTTGCTAAATATTTAGCAAAAATATAAAGCAATAGCATCTGAAAACAAGTTTTAAGTAAACCATATATCTTTCATCTTTTCAGCTGGTTGAAACAGAGAGGGCATTGGCTATTTTGTCTCGTCTGATACAAATCCTCCATTTTCTTTAGCACGTGACGAAATTGATTTAGAATCATCTCTTTCTTCTGTTTTCTCAACGTCCGTATTAGTTTTGACACAGTGTTTTATGTAAACACGGTAGCCTGGAAAATTAATATTAAATAAAAACATTATAACAATGACCTGAAAAACACTGCATTCCCATATAAGTATACAACACTTTATTACCTTATGTTGCTAAACTATTCAAATAGCTCAATACAATGTATTCAAAGTCAGGTTTAACTATTCTATGTCAGCAACTCTTATCACTAAAGAAATATGTTTAGAAAATAGTAGGAAAATGTTTAATATATATATATTTTATGCACGACTGCTTTTTGTTCCTGTTAAAAGTACTGCCTATCTTTATTGGGAAGCCACCTTGGAAAGAACTGGGGATATAGCTCCCAGGTTGTGTCCCTGGGACAGTGCTCCAGATGCCTGGTAAGATGGCTCATTTGTGACTGGGAGCTAAAAACTCCCAGCTAGTTTTGGGGATGAACAAAAAGGATAAAATCTCAATCCTCAGTAGGTTAGATGTGTACTTGTAGTGCAATGAGGTGTATATAGAAGTAAAAAGGGACCTTATAACAGGAGATTTCCTTTCTCATATTAGCTGTGAAGCTAATCTTTCTCTTGATGTATGTCAAGATGCATGTTTTTCAGGATGGTCGTGGTGTGAAACTGTAAGCTCAGGCACTTTGGAGTGGTAGAGGGCTCTAGAGGAAAACACATTTGCCTTTATTCAGGAAAGGGTAATAACAAATCTCTGCCCAAGGTATACTTCTGTAGTCAGTTGTAGGTGACAGAGATTGCTTCCCTTGTTCTGAAAATTAAAGGGCCTTCCAAATCTTAAACTGATCCTTACATTGTCCCAGTTACATACAGGACACAGCACAGTGGTGATGAACAATGATAATTCGAGTCATTATTAAGTTAACTGTTTTCCATTTGATTAGTATTCTCTCTCAACTGTATGTTCCTGTTTTCTCCATATTGACAGAAAATGAGGCTGGTGGTGATAGCAATAATAATCATGTTCTAACAGAAAATTTCTACTTTACCTGCTAAAATCATTAGTGCAAACAACAGCTGGAAAATGCTGTAGATGAGTGGGAAAGTAAACATCAGTTCAAGTTGTTCAGGGCTGAAGGAGAGCTGTACAATTGTTGAACATAGCTGAGTGTTTTGCATGCCTGTTTCCAGAGAGACCGTACGACATCTAAAAGGAATAACACAGTGACAACTGTGAAATAGCATCCTGTGCATTCCTCTTCTTTACTAGGTATCTGCAAAGTCAGGATCCACATAGATAAATGAAAAAATAGCATTCCTCAGCTTATAAATGATAGAATTTTTAGAACCAGAACACGTGCAATTTATGCCAATTAAGCAATTGCAGGGGAATATTATATGCTACAGTCAACACTACTGATTGTAGAATCATAGAATATCCTGAGTTGGAAGGGATCCACAAAGGTGATTAAGTTCAACTCCTGGCTCCACAAAGGACCACCCAAAATTCAAACCATACATGTGAAATGCTCCTTGAACTCTGTCAGCTTGGGGCTGCGACCACTACTCTGGGGAGCCTGTTCCAGTGCCCAGCCACCTTCTCATTAAAGAACCTTGACCTAGTATCCAATCTGAAGCTTTATTCTCCCTCTCTTTTGAAACAATACTCTAAATTGCAGGCTGCTGTTTTTTCATGAGAAGTTTTACTTGCTACAACCCATTTGTTTGTGAGGTCTATTCTGCTCACTTCCTTTGAAGTGCAAGACATGGGCACACATGAGAAAGACAGGAGGAAATACTAGCCATAATCCATAGATAAAATTGTAAACATTATAGATTTTATTTACATGCTGTAGAAACATGGATGGGGAATGAGTGACCTGTTGCAAAACGAATATTTAGGAAGCATTCTCAGCATTGATTATTCCTTAAATAAAAGCTTCCTTCATAGATGAAATAAGACTGTAAGTCTGTCAGAGAGAAATCTATACCTGCTCCAAGACAGACCAGCGAGACGAGCCAGAAAGAATCCCAAAGAATAGCCAGCTGCTGGAAATATGGTACCAATGATCCATAGCTTAGGTGTGATAATCCACGAGCCTTTGTAGAGTATTCCCCCAACCACAGCAATGATGACAATGAGAACTGCTCCCGCTATGGAACCAACCTGTGAGAAAAAAAAAAAAGAAAGATGGGGTGAATAAGAGACTTCAGTGAAATTTTGTGACACAAACACAAAGTCGAACACACCTTTGAATGTCTTTAACTGACCAGTGAAACATCTTATTGAATATAAAGCTAAATGTTTACTGCCATCTAATTCATGGGAATCACACAGATTAAATCACTCCTATTTTCCCAAAAATAGAGCTGTAAAATGTACTTCAAAGCGTGACTACAGACAGATCAAAGCTCAGCTAAAACTAAACATTAAAAATTTCAGAGCTGTAACATAGATGAGGAACAACTCAGATATTAGATTTTTTTCCAAAATTATTGGGAAAATAGTAGTCTAATAGCTAGAATAATGCACTTTTCCTTCCCACACTTTGAACAGTCACACTTTGGGGCTTAGCATAGTATATGCTAATTAGATGCTAGATTGTTGGCTCTAGGAAATTATTTGTCAAGTGAAGGAATAAATATTTATTGTGGCTGAAAATATTGTGTATGAGAACTGGCTGTGAGCTCATATGCATTTCTATATGGACATAGTCACTGAGTTAATCTTATTTTCTGTGGCTGAACATACTGAGATCCCCACTGCTTCTTGCCAAGGTAAAGGATAACACATTCTCTTGTAAATATTCAATTTATCTCAATATCTCAATTATGGTATATGTTGCAAGAGATCTCACCAGCAGATATCTATGGCTAAGTGAAGGAAAAATCCATTTCTCAGCTAAAAGGTGTATTCTCACTGAACTGGCTTCATCAATCTTTGACTGAATCTTTTTAAGGGCACTGAGTCAACAAGTGCTTTTGTTTGACTGAGAGATTAACCACATGCACCTAGGAAAAAGAAACACAGTCTAGCCATGACAAGCTATTTTGTTTCACATCGTCTTTTTGCTCTTATCTCCATTTCTCACTATCTGGACCTTAATCTGACAGCTACAGTTCGGTCTTCTCTTGATGCTTCATTGTCCAATATCAAGCAAACTGGCAGTGGAATCTACTGTGGGTTGCTCACCCACTCAGTATAAACGATGATAAAATTGTGTTTTGCTGAAAGAGTAAGTAGAGTATCTTCTCATGTGAGCTCAAGTCCATGACTTTCCCTTAACTGAGCATGCAGGAACAGCACTGTTTTGAAATCATCTCTCAATACTACTCATGTTCTTAAGTAAACCGTGGATACATTTAGAAACATAACAGGATAAATAAAAATTTCATGAAAATTACTTGGACTTAAAAGGACCTTATTTGCATTCTGTAATTTCTGAGCTGATAGCAGAAAAGGAATAATAAAATATAGGTAACCACTTCTCAGGTTACTTTTGTTTAAGAAAATGTAGAAAATATTTATACTAACTTAGGGTGGTCAACAAAGGCCAAAAATACTTGGCACATCTGAGAATCACTTTGAACTGAGCAGGAAAATATTCAGAATGATTAATTTTCTGTTAACACAGAATGCAGATAAGCTATTACTATTACTATTTTGGTAAGGTCTGTTTTTGCCAAAAAACATAGAGTCAATGCTTCTGAATCTATCTTGCAAATATAGTTGAACTTTCTGAATAGTTTTCTTATATTTTTTAAATATTGGAACATTTTCAACACACACACACATATATATATGCATATTTAAATAAACTTCACACTCAAAATTGCCAAAAAATGATAAATTGGTTTAAAAGTGGAAATGTTTTTGTTTGAACCAGAATGTCTTCATTTTGTACTATTTTGAAGGAAAAATTCCATTTGACCTGAATGATTTTCCTTCCAATTTTCAGTTTACATTATAAACTGAACTCAGTTGCTAGCATAGTTCTAGCCAAAAACAAAAGCATGCTCTTTGATGATGGCTTCTAATAACATGTACGACTAACGCACATTTGTGCAGGGGGAAAGCAGTACATTTCTGCAGTATTTCATTTGTTTTCTGCTGAAAACTCCAAGACTGTCAGATACGAACACTATGAATAGTAATATGCTACTTCAGTGGTGCTACAAATTTCATAATTTGTCTATAATTACCAATGCTTCAGTAGTACAAATCCTACCTTAAGTATTATTTTTGCTTTACTGGGCCATTTATGGTTAACAAATACTCCAACTGAAACAGGAACTACAAGAGCTACCAGTGAAATTCCTGTAAAAAAGAAAAGAGAAAAGATAAACCCAGATATTATGTAGAAGTTCATGATGGAAGCATGCACTGTGTGGAGCAGCCAGAGGTATAGAGCAAGCCTATGGTGGATGCTTCTGGTATGCACACCCCAACACATGCACACATTGTACCTGCACCTGCCCATTTGCTTTTCTACAGTCTGTTATCTTTGGCAACCTGTTGAAGTAATTGCCATTCAGCTGAGCTACATGTTCATTCACCTGAATCAAAAAGACAGACAGAAATTTGAGTGCACTAATCACCACTATCCTGTGATGTGTGTAGCTATATTAAATGTTCACTTTGTCTGCAGGTGTTTCACTACTGTATCAAATCAACAAATGGTTTAGAGCTTCTTTTGTTCTGGCCTTCTTTCTAGCATGTTTTTTGAAAGCATGAGCAATATATGTGATTTTTTTTTTTTTTCCAGGACAATGGGAATTGAAATTGAAGAATATGAAAGTGACTCTGCTGGCTTTGTAAGATAACCACAACATGGAACTGAACGTGATAAGCACCAGGGTTACAGTTCTGCAAAGCACTGGAGCATATATTTCTAAATACTTTGACTATTTTCTCTTTGTAGCTGGATGAGATTTCTGACAGGAAGTCAAATGAAGCCACTCCTGGTGGTGTAGATTGCAGCTTTTCAATGAGACTCAGCAGTTTTAATCGCTTGCTTAATTATCCACATGTGCTTAAGTACTTTGCCAGATATGGCCTCAGCTCTTAGTTCTTTGCAGGATTGTGCCTTAAAGCTGTTACCGATGCTTTCATCCAGGGAAAGCAGCTATTTCTGTGTGAATTATTCTTATCCCAATACCACACAGGTTTCTAAACCATTTAAAAAGAAAAGAATTCACAAACTTGCGAAAAATAACTGTACTGTGTTTATTATGACATAAAATATTTGATCTGAAGAGCTATGGATAATTTAAAGTGATCTAGGAACCTAATTCCTACCAAAATCACTGAAAAGTAGGAAAATACATATTTTTAAAATGTCTGAGGTAATTTCTTTGTGCTTCTGCAGGATGGAGATAGTGTAAGAGTAGTTGTTACTAGAAGGAAAATAAAGGAGAGTTAGAAGGGAAAGTGTGGTTCACTTGACTTACCAATGCTGTCATAGGGGAGTACAATTGCATCAGAATCAGTCCACGTCTTAGTATAAACAAAAAGACAGAGTGGCATCATCCCCATTGCAAGAAGTGTGGAGCATGTTGTCATGCTGATGCTGTAAAGAAATTGGTTTAAATGACAATTTGTCTCATGCTAGTCTATACTCTCTTCATTTCTTTATTATGACTTAGCAGCTTATGAAAAGATATGTAAGAAATGCCTCTGGCTACAGTCAATTTATCCATATGTCAAGTTAGAAAAAAAGCTAAATGCAAAGAATGGTTCCTGCTAAAAAAATAAAAGAAAAAAAAAAAACACCACATAAATACCAACATGTTCTGCAGACATTAAAAAATAAATTTCAGTGCAAAGCACAGAACAGTAAATTTCAGTACAAACAAAGAAGCAGAGTGGCAACCATCAGGAAGGACTGTTGGCAAGTCTGCAAGCATGCTGACTGGCTGGCCTCTGAAAGCAACCTGAATCAACTGCCACTTTCCATTTCACTATCAGTTCTGGAGTTTTTTAGAATTTTGCTCCAAAGTCAAAATGAAAAAAAAAGAAAATCCCCCTCCCAAAAACACACTGAACATCCAGGAAGTACAACATAATAAATTTCCCTTTTCTGACTTTTCTTGCCCTAGGCCAAAGAGCAGGAACTGATAATTACACTTTGAAGCTGAGCGTAAGTATTGTTGCTTCATTGGTTTGTTCAGAGATGTTTCTGTGTTAAAATATAAAGTCCTAGAATCATAGAATCATAGAATCATAGAATCGTAGAATCGTAGAATCGTAGAATCGTAGAATGGTTTGGGTTGGAAGGGACATTTAACATCATCTAGTTCCAACCCCCTGCTATAGGCAGGGACATCTCCCTCTACATCCAGTTGCTCAAAGTCTCATCCAGCCTGGCCTTGAATGCTTCCAGGGTTGGAGCACCTTGCTGGGCAACCCGTTCCAAGTCTTGAATCTGTTGAGCCTGGTACTTTGTAGAAAAATGAGCATTCTCCTGGACAATGGAAGACAGAGTAAGACAGCAAAAAAGACAGATCGAAATGGAGGATATAGTCAGATTTTTCTGAGTAGAGTAAGTAAAATGTTGCCTTCAAATCATTCTCCTATGAGGTAAAAATAATGCCAGAAGGCTTTGCATGGGAGACTGGAAACTTCCTCACGAGCCTTCCTTCTGACAGCTCTTTGATGTAGTTTAACTTCATAACAGAAGCTACAAATACACAAACTGGATACATTCAGGGATATCTGTAAGAATTCATACAGAAACAACACAAATATCTGCTTTAGTTTTGGTTCCTTTGACTCTCTAATTCAGTGTTGTTGGATATAATTAGGTCGGAGACTCTGGAAAGAGAATTCTTACACACAAAGGAAAAAGAGCAATGGTCTTTTACTCAGGTCTGATAAAGACCCAAGTTGATAAAGAGCTCATGTGTCTATATTTCCTACATATTCTCACAGTTTCTATATCTACATTCTGCTACAAAGGCTGCTCATTTTCTAACCCCAATCCCTGTTCTTGCAGAAGCTCCCGGAGGAGCTATGGAGGAGAGGAAACAGTAATGCAGAAGCAGTTGTTCTTCTGAGTTAGCAAGAAATGTCTAAAACAGGTGTCCCTACGGGAAGTTTCAGGGGATATCATCTGGGTCTGAACTACTAAGAAAAACCTCATACTTCACCTTTCAGTGATTACACAAATAGTAGAATATTAATTCTTGCTCTAGCTTATGGTTTAATTGCAGTAGGAAGGTGTTGAAGCAGGACTGTAGATAATGCCGATGGCTTATTATATACAAAGATAAAATATCAGTTAAAAGCAAAACTTAGTCTGATATGCTGTGCTGGCTACAGAAACCAGTCAAGCTACTTGTACTGCTATTCTATCAAGACTAATGATACTTGCATCACTTGCTGTACCTCCTGTTTCCTCTAGTCCTTGAATTATTGTAAAAATGTAGTGATCAAAAGCCTTTGAAATCATAAGGTAAAGGCTTTTACCTGAAGAATAATATTTAGTATGTGTTTCCAATTTACCTCACCCTCTGCCATCATCATGAGTTATAAATTCTACTCATATTTATAGCATCATCAATTAGGATTCTGATTATACAGAGCTGACAAAGAACAGCTTAGCTCAGTGTATTCTTCCAAGGAAAGATTAGGATGGAATTTAAGACTTGTACTGGATGTCTTTTTATCTATGTTTTCTCAGACCCGCATTCATTGAAATAAATTGTCTTATAGCTTCTACTATCATAGGTTTTTCCTCCACAGTGAGGAAGCTGGTGATTAGCGGGGGCTGACTTCATACATAATTCGAACGCAGGCATTACATTAACACCTGTGTGTAACAGAAAAGTTCACTGTTTTCAAAGGATGGAAAAAATGTCTTATTAAAGCCACAAATATTAACATTCTTAGTCAATTTGCTCTGACTCCACATCTTTCTTACTTCTATTATTTTTTCCACTTCTAGTTCAGACTGGCATATGATAAATTGGATGAATGCTCCAATTTATGTTTCTCTGCAGGAAATGGAGAAATTATCTTGTTTATTTTAGAGCAGAGTAATCAGGATATGAAAAGAAAAAAAGATGGCTCATTTTTAAAAGCTGTTAGAATTAATGAACACCCCAAGAAATTTTCATCAGGAGTACGGTGCATTTCTACAGTGTGTTTGATGTCCAAGACCTCACTACGTATCCTACATATTTGTTTCTGAGTTTGGAGCACCCAGTCAGAGACCATCACACTTAGTCACAGCAGAGTTTTTCCATAGCAGCTCACGTGCAGGGCTGCATTAATCAGTAGCTTTTTGCCTGTAAAAATTTCCTTCAGTTTGAAGACTTTGCAGAAGTTGCCAGGAGCACGTTAACTTGTCATAAGTAATTTTCCTTTGTATTAGTTCCCAAAGAGAAAGGCTACGCCTGTCTGTTCATTGTGCAGAACACAAAAGGAGGAAAGATGTTTTTTCACAGGTTGTTTCTTTTAAGAAACATTTTTTCAAAAAAGTGTTGCATAGCTGCTCTTTCATACATTGGACTATGTATGAAAAAATCATTATTATATTTTTTTACTGCCTAAGGTCTTGGAGAAATAAAATCACAAATATAAGTCTAACTTAGTCAACGAGTTCATAATCCTTAGTATGCTATTTTATGAAGAATTTGAGATCTTACAGCAAAGACATTCTCTATTATTCACAATTCTGTTATGATATCTTCCTAATGAGTTATCAAGAACTAATGATAATTCTAGTCTGCTTATATTTACTAATACAATAGTAACTAAATATCTCTACAAGAAGAAAGTTTCACCACACATCAATCAAGACAAGAAAAAAATCAGACAGTCCTTTTCAACACAAAATTTACAAAAAAACGTGAACATTTTAGAAAACAGTTGCTCTTACCTTAGGTCCATGTCACCATCCACCCAGTAGGCGATGATATTAGATGCTGTGCCTCCTGGACAGCATCCCATGATCATCACCACAACAGCTTGAATAGGAAGCACATTAAAGACCAGTGACAGCAAGAAGGCTGTGAGAGGCATAATTCCAAACTGACAGAGGAAGCCCACAAAAATACCCCAGGGTCTTTTTATGTGGTGCAAAAATTTTTTAATTTCCACATTGCAACCCATGGAGAACATCACCAAAGCCAGCATGATTGTTAGAACAGTACTTAAAACTACACTCAAAGTCTGGTTAAAATTATCTTCTGGTAACACACAAGATGTACCACTGCAAATAGTAGCATTTTCTGGACAAGCTGTGGAGTTGTCCACAGCTGGACAAGCTGTGGAGTTGTCCAGCAACTTGGTGTTAAAATGCCGAGAAAGTAAGTAAGCCTGCATTTTGAAAAGCAGAACTGCTCAGAGTATCCGAGGCAAATTTTCAAGCCTGTGTAAATGACTGTTTGTCAGCCACTCTTTTTAAATGATCCAGGAAGCAATAAAGTTCAATAAATACCTGGACACTGTTACTATTCCTTAAGGGTTTGGCACAATGCTGATTCATATGGTTATAAAAGTTGTGCTTGCTTGATATGGTGGTAATCAATCATTTATTCATATGATAATGAGGAATCCCACATTGAGAGAATGTCTCTGTTAATATTTAAGGGTGTAAAGGAGGTTTGTGGAATAGCTAAGACACAAAATGAAAATCACAGGAGGAAAAGAAAGTTTAGATTTCATTCTTTGAATTTCTTGCATGCCTCCAGGAAAGCTGCTCGTGTGTGAACAATGTGTGCGTTACAAGGATGTGCAGGGCTGAAAGGAGTAACCTGGATAGAGGCCTGAGCAAGGATAAAAGATTCACCTTCAAAATACTGCACAAGGCTGCATTTTAGGAGATTGTAAGAACTTCTCTGCAACCGCAGCAGAGCAGTCAAAACCTCAGTCCTGTCCAGGGAGTGCTGCAGGCAGAGCTGTGAAGTGTCACATCATGCTATGTGCCACAGCATTCAGGTGCAAGGATCTACTGGATACAGGGAGTCATACTGAATGGGATGTGATCCAAGTTTGACTGTATCTCTGGTGTAATAGAAGTTATGACTGGTGTACAGTGACAACATTCTGATTGTGTTTAGTTGCACTATTTGTCATTCTTTCTCAGTTTCCACGTAGTCCTTAAAATGGTTAGGATCCTAGCCTTGAATTTTCCTGCAGTCTGCTAAAAGGTTGCCTGTATTTTTGGCTTTGGCTCATGCAGCACAACTGTAGGAGCTGACACCTGACACCCTGACATCTTCATGTCCCATAAGCCTATGTACCCCGTGACCAGGCGTCTATGTCTCACCTCACTCCTGGCCACATTTACCCCTGTGCTGAACCCGTCACTTGGGGAAGGGAGGGGAGGTGGCATGGGCTGGGCTTGCTGGGGCAGCAGGAGATTTATGGCTCTCCTAGCCACCTTTTGCCAGTTGCAGCTGGCACTCTCATGCCTTGCTCCAGCTTATGCTGGAAATGTTGCATATTGAGAGGAAGAGCACTGGGAGGTGAGAACAGAGGAGAATGGAGATTTGTTTGCTGGGCTGGGCACAGGGAGTGGGACTGTGGGGCTGGCATGTTGCTTTGAAGCTTGCTTGAGTCAGCTCTGGCCAAGCTGAAGCAGAACATGTCCCCTATGATGTGATCCCTGGTCTGAGGCCTGCTCCTGTGAGGGTTCTCCAGGGGCTGTGAGCTCCTTCAGACCCCATTAATTGCTGTCCCATGGGCTCCTCCATGACTGCATAGGGAGATCTGCTCCATGTGGTGCCTGTGGGCTGCAGGGGACAGCCTGCTCCTTTCTGGGAGGAAAGGGCCTCTCCTGTGATTCAGGGAGCTTCTGCTCTGTGCCTGGAGCACCTCCTGCCCTCCTTCTGCAATGACCTGGATGGGTGCAGGGCTGTTTTCTCACATTTCTCACTGCTCTCTCCCAGCTGCTGTTGTGCAGCAGTTTTCCTTTAATCTGCCCTCCCAGAGACACCAATAGTGTCATCCATAGCTCAGCTCTGGCAGCAGTGTGTCCTTTTGAACTAGCTGGAGCTGGCTTTGCTCTGACATGGGGCAGTGCTGGGCTCTGCTCACAGAGGCCACCCATACAGCCCCCTGCTACTAAAACCCTGCCATTTAAGTGCAATAGAATTGTGGCTATCATTCTGTTGGGTGGATGCTGTGTGAATATTCATGCAGTAAACAACACAGTAACATTGTGAGGTTAATATACCATAAAAGCAAAAAAAAAAAAAAAAAATCCACTAGAAAAGTTAGATGGGTTCTTCATGCCAAAACAACAGCAGTAACAGTAGCAACAAGAATAAAACACTGGGAAGCTGGGATATTTTACAGTTCTGACTGTGTAGCATACATGAATCCATCTCATGTTTTCCAGACCCTACAAGCCACTGGTCTCTTTCTTGTTTTACACCCTCGAGCTTCTCCAAAACGAGGAATATTTTAAAGGGAGGAATTATGATGCTTCTTTATCTATATCCAAGATATATAAATGTAGATCTTATATTAAAACCTAGTCCAAAATGTAAAATACAGCAGATGACTCTCAAACATCTTTAGTTTTCCATACTTAACTTTTTTTTGCTAGACTAATAAGCTAAGCCATAATTATCTTCAATAAACAAGATTGCAACTAAAAGTCTCAACATTTTGTGCCTAAACTCAGTGTGCAAAATGATAGGTATTACCTTATTTTATTTATTTTTTTACTTTTAATAGTGAACCATTGAGGGGAAATAATAGAAAGGGTTTCCCAGCATGCTTGCATGCACCTGTTTCTTTAAAAGTGGATCAGCTACATGGCTGTATCTCCTAAGTCACTGCTGGATGCCTGATGGGATAATGTCAGACTAGGTGGCAGCTGGCAAGCCCTGCCCTGTGATTAGTGCCACATCTGTGTGACTATGATATGTTTTATAGGACATAAAGCAAAATAATAAGGAGTAGATTAAAGGAAAAGAAGGCTCCAAGATCTCAGATAGGCAGGAAACTCATTCTCCTTCTTACACTCTCTTCCAAACAGAATGTTTTATTTTTTCAAAGCAAGTCTCTTAAAGGGCTTGTTAGCTTTTAAAAGTATGGCTGTAACAAATATTTTTTAATTTTTACCTTTTTTATTCTGCATCTACATCTGTACATGCATTTGAATTTGCTTCTTGTTGAAATTAAACTTCTTGATCAGTCCACCTTGAAATCTCCAGCAAGACTCAAGGCCCAGGGTGGCTTTCCTAAATGTATTAATTCTTGTTATCTTGTGGGAACCAATGATGAGTGGTTTAGGAGAGGAGCTAGTGGGATATCACTTGCTATTACTCAGATGGAGCTCATTACATGAGCTTTCTTCTGCTACCTTCTCCTGCCAAGCATGTATCTGAACCCTGCAGTTGCTGGATGCTCCCACCCCCCAGAACCAGCACGGTGGGGGTGTCCCAGCTGTTGGTCTCCAGCCTCAGCTGAAAGATACGAATGCCAGCACTTTCTCTGCTAAGTTTGCTAATTCATCAACTCATTGCATAAAATCTTAGATCACAAAACATCCTTTCTGGAAAAAGAATTGAACCATTCTGAACTCAGTGTATTATTAGGCTGAAAACATGGATTTAGCACTGATGCTAGTACTTATTTTCAGAATTCTTCGTGTGTTGTTAGGGTACTGGAACTATATCCACAGACATTGAAATATTTACAGTCATGGTCAAAACTTGGTACGTTGTAGGGGGTACAATATTATCAAGTAGGAGGTTATCTGTTTCAGGAGTGCTGGATTTCAAACAGCCCTCTAGTTTATTTTGTTTTTTACAGTGTACTTTTGAGATTGGAAATGGATCAAAAAACGCAAATTTGTCTGCTCCTTGCAAGCTTTCCTTACACTGACAGGGAAAGCAATATTTCAGCAGTGGCTGTCAGACACACAGCTTCTGTTTTGCTGCCTGTTTTCTACTTAGGTTCTGGTTCTTAGCTGCTGAGATGGACTATGTACCCTGTGAACACAGCTGGCAGCTTTTACCTATTCCTGTTGCACATGTTATTCAGTTATTTTAAGAATTTGGTGTCCAGGAAGAAAGCAACAGTGAATGTGATGGCATTTCAGTGATGATTAACATAACTCATTTGATTGTGGACGCTATCTCCCGGCATACCTCAGAAGTGGAAATAAACAACACTTAAATAGAGAAATATCAGCCCAGATGTATGTTTGTGATGTAGAACTACCAAATTGCTTTATTCTTAATTGCCTTCTTGAATTCTGTGATGGATTGATGAGGCTGCCAGCTTGTGCAAGTTACTTTAGTGGCACTTCAGCAAACATATCTAGGCAGATTAAGCCTGTACAGATCTGTCCCTCTGCCGACAATTATATAATTGATTTATCCATTAACTCAAGCAGTTATAAAACATGAATAGCAGTAAGTGCATACTAAGCTCTACATTGGGAGAGAAACAATTTAACAGTTTGTCTTTTATGGCTGTCTAGTGCTTATTTCTGTAATATTTCTCCTAATGAGACTTATGAATCTTTCCTGTCTGCTTAATTCAGATTCTGAGATACTTCTTAGTATATTTATGCTTTGGTTAGAAGAATCTTTTATTTCAGACAATTAATTTCCTAAAGGCAATTACCTGCTTCTTTATAGCACCTAAGAAAAAAGAGACAGCAGTTATATCTAATGTCAGTGATTTTGTTTGTAACTTTAAACTTTAGTATAAATATAGATGGAAGAGTTCTTTTTTGTTTGTCTGGAAAAAGTGGTACTACATAATTGAAAGTTTATAGAGGGCATTATGAAAAGGAAATCTGTATGGGATGGAAGGAGAGAAAATTCTTGACGTTAAAATGTATGTAGCTAAGATTAGCTTCCCAAGAAATACCGAAAAGTAACTGTGAAGTAGTCTTACCGACTCTTTGCTTTTACACATTTACATTTCAGCGTTGGTTGCATACATATGAATTCTGCCTGCCTGTTAGATTCCTGAGCTATGTCTGAAAGGAAACATCTGTGGCAGGGGCTCTCTTGCAGTTGGCTGTTGATGAATTCAGCTGGCAAACAACCTGATGTGTGAAGGGCTGGGATTACAGGCAAATGTGTTCTGCAGGTGTACTAGTTTTGAGAGATGCATCGTAGGCCCATGACTGAGCTGCTGTGTACACCAAATAGTTGGTTTGAGGGATGTGATTCTGCTAAAATTTGCCAAAACTCCAAAAGCTGCGTGTGTGAGGAGATTTATATAGGGCATTTGTATTCTCTGATACATTTCATTAGTGCCAATGTAAGTTATGACAGAAAATATGAACTTCAGTTACTGAGCAAGTTTCTGCCCTTAGTTTTCCCATTTAGAGCTAAATGGAAGAGGAAAGCCTTTGAGCAGGAATTGTGTCATGTAAGAACTGATCAGGAATGGGAGAAAGAAGTGAAGAAGATGCAATGGAAAGGCCTCTATGTAAAACTGTTTTATGTTGTTACACAGATGTTTACTCTGATTTAAGGCTTTATTAATGAAAACAAGCCAATTCATCAAATGAGAAGCCTGTGCTCTTTTCTCAAAAATTGGACTTTCTCAATAAGAGAGAAGAAGCTTAGTAGTTCTTTTTCAGATTTATAGCAGGGATTTCAGCTCAGGTCTTCTGCGTACTGTTTTTGGAGGTTCTGGACACAGGCTATATAAAGAGTAGCAGCTTTACCTGTACTGCTCTGTGGGAAGGCCTATTTACCACTGATTATTCTTTCATCCTATGGCTTTGTAGAAAGTTCTGGGTCAACTGGAAATGATTTTTTTTTTTTTCTGGTAAATATAAAAGAATTGTCTTTTCGTTAAAACTGGATCAATGTGTGGTAAAAGGCACATAAGATTTACCTGACTCTAGAGCTTTAGAATTCTAATAATGAGGGGAATCAGATAATGGCAGCTGTTACAAGGTTAAGATTCCTTTTGTGCTAGATGCTGTGCTGGACCATAGTAAGCATGATTCTCTATCATTTCTGGCTTTTCTTCTTATATTACTCATCTTCTTTTGATAAATAGAAAATGCTAGTACAGCTGGCACAGAAGCGAAAGAAAAACAAATGCAAAAAGGTGCTCACTGCACATATAAATGGTATGTGACAAAGACACCTGTTCTTCTGAAAAGCCAATCTAAAGCTTTTGCCCTTTTCTTCTGGGGGAAAGCCTTTTGATCTTCATGTCCATCATCTTAATTGAATTTTAATTTGCCTATGACACCTATCTTCATTATGGAAAACACTGTCAGGGACTGCATTATTATTCTAGGCCTTTAAATTCTGTTTTTAAAATGACTTCAGTGATTATACTTGACTGTTTCTTTTCAGAAAGCCTCTTATCACAATGAGGGCACTGTTTAAATATTGGCTCCATATCTGCAAAGATAGTCTTAAAACCTTCAACAATGCAACATGCAACCTTATCTGGGAGTTGATTAAGTCTCATTTTAACAATTCTGTCTGGATATTGGAGCTTATATTGAAAGTATGGAAGATGTGGTGGTCTTGATTTGATGTATTGTAGCGCTTGCATAATTGATAGGATTGGTCCTCTCTCAGTGTGAGCGCCTGTGTTGTGCATATGTTAAACTGTATAATTCTTACTGATGACTGGAGCAATACAATTAGATGGTAATAATAAAGTTGTATTATTTAATAGAACTCGAATAACATTTGAGGCCTTAAGTTAGCCATTTGTCTTCCCATTTTGGGAAAAGGATACAAAAGGATTCAAAAGATTAATGATGAACTTGCTGATTCTGAGACCTAAGAGAATCTGTGCTTAGATACTTAGAATCATAGAATCACAAGGTTGGAAATGACCTATAAGATCATCTAGTCCAACTGTCTTCACACTGCCACTGCTACCACAAGCTACTAGACCATATCTCGCAGCTCCTTGTCCAAACGCCTCTTGAACACTGCCAGAGATGGCGACTCCACCACCTCCCTTGGCAGGCCATTCCAGTGCCTGACCACTCTCTGAGAGAAGTAGTTCTTCCTTAAGTCTAACCTAAACCTCTTCTGGTACAACTTGCAGCCATTTCCCCGGGTCCTGTTCGTTGCCTGGGAGAAGAGGCCAAAGCCCTCTTCACCACAACCTCCCTTCAGGAAGTTGTAGAGTGCAGTGAGGTCTCCCCTGAGCCTCCTCTTCTCCAGACTAAACAATCCCAGCTCCCTCAGCCGCTCCTCATAGGACTTGTGCTCCAGACCCCTCACCAGTTTCGTTGCCCTTCTCTGGACCCGCTCCAGGGCCTCAATGTCTTTCCTGTAGTGAGCGGCCCAAATACTTGACATCTTCCATGCAGTGTTCATCAAAATAGGCAGTCTCAAAAAAGTAGTACAGTAAGGCAGGAGTAATCAGTTCAAAATGCTGAGGAATTGTGCACTTTGACCTTCAGTTATCTCTTTCTTCACTGACTCCTGCAGTATGAGAGCTGGAATAGGTCCTGGGTGTCTTTTTCTACAAGTCCTGTAGGTTCATGCCTCTCTGCTTTAGTGAGTATTTGATTACACCGCTCTGAGAGGGACCATTCCAGCAAGAGGTCTGAGGGAGTACTTGCCCGCAGTAGCCTGCTGGCTCTGCCCAGGGCACTTTGCAGGCAGCTCACCGGGAGCCGAATGATGTGAGCTCAGGTCCCTTCAGGCAGAGATTGCCCTTTTTAATTCTGCTTCCCTTGCAACTTGCGTGAATGTTTCAACCAGTGGGCTTTGGGGATAGGAAAATAGCAGATATGTCAGTAGTACTGTCTGCATGTTAGTGTGCCTTGCCTGTACTTTACTTCCACTGATAGTTTTGGTTGTGCTGGGGCATAGTCAGCAGTAAATGGCAGCTCAGTGAAAGCCTGAGGAGTTCATCTGGAATCAGACTCCTGCAGTAGCATCTTGTTGTATAGTATCCACAGCTCTTCATGGGTGGTTGCCTGCATGGGTATCCATTTTGAAATTGCTTAATTTCCACCAATTCTGTTTTGAAATTATTTTCAGTGCTTATTTCCATCAGAATATACACTATGTCTTGTTACTTGATTTCTGACAGAGTTGAACATCTTCTGTTTGGAGTGTAATGTATCAAGAAAGTGACTTTATTCCATCTTTATAATAAAATGAACTTGTATATGAATATGAATGAAGTTACATGTAAAGAACCATGTATACACATTTATATATAAATTACATGCAGTGTGAAAAATGATTGAACATAGGCAGAGAAAGTGTTTTTCTTTTTTGTTTGTTTGTTTGTTTTTGTTTTTTTTTTCAGAGGAAATTTGTGTGTTCTGAAAATTTGTATCTGATTGAAATGACTCTTCTAAAGTCTTCAGTGTTACTTTGGTAAATAATGACATGCTTACAAAATGACATTTTTGCTATTATTACTGAAATAAGCATAAACACTATAAACTTTCAGTGCATTGAGAAGCCTTAAGGTCTTCACTGATATCTATTTTCTCTTCAACAGGATTTTGTGATTGTTAAAAAAAAACTGGTGGCCTACTGTCAAGTGGCATTTTTTTTTTTAGGAAGAAGAAAATTTGTTTCATTTTGAAGGCATTTAACAAAAATGGGAACACTAAACCATATTTTTTATCCTCCTAATGATATTTGCATGATTCAGTACAGTTTATTTATCCCTCTGCACTCTATGCCTCAGTTTACAGCTCTAAATGTATGACTATTTACATACACAGTCTTCTAGTTAAAAATGTTTGAAATATACTTGACCTTTTTAAAAATGTGAGATAGTAAATGGAGGAACTTGCTTGGTTTTCTGATTCCTGCATACTTAGAATATGCTTTAGTCTATTTCTGTACTCTGCCTCATGAAGTCTGGAAGTGATCTTAAAATGAAAGTTGGAATGCTAACACATGGAAAAAATAATACTGTGGCACTCCAATAAAATTAAAAATTTTATGACAAAAACAAAAACAAACAAAAAAAACCAAAAAAACACCAAGCCCAAAGTTATCTGTATTATCTGCAAAGAAACCTTTTAAAGAAGTTTTAAATAGAAGTGTACAGACACAAAATGCAAATGTGGATGTGACTTCTGCAACTGTGTGGAATACAATATTGATGAGTGGGAGCCATTATAAAAAATAGGACAGCACCATATTAACAGATATGTTAAAATTTAAATATTGAATTAAACCTCTTTTAAAACATTCTGTGCAGTGTTATGTCAAATAATGAATTTGCAATCCAATTTTTTTTTTTTTCATCTGTATCTCTAAATATCTAAATGTGTGGGTTTAACTTTCTTATCCTTTTTTTAAACCAATGTGACCTGAAGGTATCTTGCAGTGGAAATAAAAATATTGAAAAAATGAAAGACTTAAGAGTAAAAAGAGTAAAAGAGTCTCCTTAGAGACTGAAGTAATAGCATTAGTGAACAAACTAAAATAAAAAAAAGCAGGTTCAATTTAGATGTGCAGTCTGGTGAAGTCCATTTACATTATAAAATATTTGTCAGAAGTACATATTTTTTTAAACAGGGAAGAAAAAACACTGTAAAAAGCAAAAAAAGACTAATTTTTTGGGGTCATGCCAGAATATAGTTAGGAAAAAGAAAATGAAAGCTAGTTCAGAGCAGCACCTGAACTAGCTTCTCTTACTTCTACTTTTTGCAGTAAAGCTGCCATTTCTTTAGCTTTTATGTGGAGTAACAGTCCTGTCAGGTAACTAATTTGCTATGCTGTGTTTGTGTTCCCTGCAGAAGACATGTGGCTCTGGCACCCCTGAAGGGATATATGCTCTAGGCCAGGCTCTGGTGACACATATTGATGGTATTCCAGGCTGCACTGTCAAGGCAGCTAGGCTGCACTCTGAGAGAGATGGTGATGAGAAGATCATCAAAATAATACAAAACTCTTGCAGCTCACTCAAAACTTTTCTTTGGTGTGGGCTGATCTGCATATACTTTCTGTAGCTACATGTTGACCTTGAGAGTTGATGTACAAAGAGAATGTTGGACAGATACATGTTTATTTCTTTAACATGCCTTATTGTCCTTGTATCTTCCATGTTTTCTTAGATATTTAACTCCTTCTCTCCTTACTAATACAAGCTAAGAAAGCCCCTTACTAGTTCTGTAGGTTCCTTGATGCAAGTTTGCAAAAACAGCCTCTTCCAGAAGGAAGTGATCATAGAATGATATGGGTTGGAAAGGACCTTAAAGATGATTTAATCCCAGCTACCATGCCACAGCTAGGGACATATTCCACTAGACCAGGCAGTCCAAAGCCCCATCGAACCTGGCCTTGAATGCCTCCAGGAATGGGGTATCTACAGCTTCTTTGGGTAACCTCTTCTGGTATCTCACCACACTCATAATGAAGAATTTCTTTGTTATCTAATCTAAACTTACCTTTTTTTTTTTTTAATAATTTTAAAACTGTTACTTCTTGTCTTGTCCTATCTATATACTCGGAAAAAGTGTCTCACCCCACCTTTCCAGAGACACTGTTTAAGTATTGGAGGGCTGCAATGAGGGAACAATCTGCTTCCTCGCTCTGCATTTTTTAATGTAGCCTAGGTTACATCTGGCTTTCTGGGCTCCAAGTGCATGTTGTCAGCTTGTGTCAAGCTTTTTTTACACCATTACCCCCTCCCCCCATTCCCTTACAAGTCCTTCTCTGGGTGTTGTTAAATTCACGTTTATGAAGTACAAATAGTACAGTGGAAAGAAAAAATAGTATCCTTTCTTGCAAACTAGAATTTTCAGTGTATGTTGTGAATTCTGTTAGGTTCCGGGTGTACCTGTGCTGCAAATGTTGTGTATTCTGATAATGCTAACAACAGGAACTGAGAACTTCAGGGATTTATGTCTGTTTAATATTTCCTACGTTCAGCTTAGTTGGCCTGAGTAGTTGAGAGGCCATGACATGCCAAAAAACAGACCTGCTAGCACTACATAGAAAACATAAAATCTATATTCAACTGAAAGATGAAATACCTTGTAACAGAATCAAAGAATGGCTTAGGTTGGAGGTGATGTTAAAGATCATCTGTTTTTAATCTCTTGCTGTGGGCAGGGTTGCCAACCACTGAAATCTCCTTTCTTCATCAAGTAGTATGTTCTGCTGGACTTCAGTGATTCCTAGGCAATATTCATTTTGTCTTGATTATGTGACTGAGTGAATGAGAAGTCTTAAGGTCTCTTTTTGTTTTCAGAATTGCTTGCACTTGTGTTATCAGCACTGAACACACCTGAACAAAGGCTAGGTGAGATGTTTAATATGCAGAACTTTTCAGGAATGCAATAGCTCTAGTGTTGCCCTTTGTCTTTGGTGTGAGAGTAGTGGCAAAGATAGAGAGATGATGATTAATGCCTCAATCCCTGAGCCCTCTCTTCCCCTGAAGTCCCTTCTTGTCTTTGGCTGAGGATGCTTTAGCACAGTGGAGCGAGGAGGAGTAAGATAGGAAACAGTAACTTCATCGCCATGAAATATTTTCCCTTTCTGACCTCCAGGTCTGAGTAGCTGCAGCTTCACACCTGGTTAACCCAGCTTTCAAGAACTACTGCACAAATTGAGACTCCCTGAGCTGGTGGTCATTTCTTTTCTCTTCTGGATGCTTTTCAGTTCATCACGGGAGACCTCCCAGTTCATTACTATAAACTATTATAAGGAGCTATTTGGATTTGTTTGTTTGATGAGAAGGGTGGCTGGTTATTTGTCCATCTATCTCATTTTTTTTACTCTTTTTACATAATAGGAGGATCTCTGGCATTGGCAAAAACAAGCTGTAAGTGATGCGTGTAAGTGAGGGTTAGGTGTGAAATATATTGGTAAAAATTAATGTATCCAGGGAAGTTAGTTATGGAAGGGTTTTCTGGAGAGACTTGGAAGCTTTCCTTCTCAGGCTGAAGAAGTAGCATAAAAACGAGCATGATAAATAAATTGATTATGCTTAGAATTTCCTTTAGAAAATTACTTTTTTACTATCCACATAAATAACAATTTCTATTTTTTATTTTTATTTTTTAAATTGTAAACCTAATTCATTTAGCTCTTTCTTCTGTTTTGAGGCTGCCTTTCCATCTCAGACACTGAAATATGAACAGCTAGTTCATATGACATTCATCAATTCTTCAGCAGTTAAGTTGGAATGGGTATGTCTCTTCATGCTGTCATTATTCAGCAATATGTCACCATGAAGAGTCCTTTTTACCTCAGGTGAAAGAATGAAATACAGTGAAAAGCTACCTATTAGTCTGTCATCATCCATAACTTCTGATGCTTATTACTCTCTCATATGCTTTATTCAGACCCATAAAACAGTTGTTGTTCTCATTTCTGTAGTAATATTAGTTCATTTAACAAAATTCATACCCACAGCTCCTATTGTTACACTTTCAAAAACTGTGATGGCCTCATGACTTCAGCTGAGCTCTATTAACATTGAAGAAAGAAATAGACTTTAAATTTCTCAGAATGCTGTAGCAAGCATATAGAAGTGTACAGAAGAGAAAAAAGAGCTGTTAATAACTGACTGTTCTGTTCAGCTCACATCATGGGTATGATCAGACTTTTGCTGTGTGGAAAACTAATTCACTCAAAGCTGTATAAGGAAATGATATGGAGAGTGGAAATGTTCCAAAACTAGGGAAAGAAAATAAAAATATTTGTTAACATAATGACACAGTCAAGCTTTGGAGACTCAAATGCAATCTCCTAAATTGTAGGAATGGAGAAGCAAATAACATTATCTATCCATTACTTATTTCAAAACTAGGCAGTGTAGAACTTAATTACTTCTAAGATATGCAAAACTCTCATCTTTAGCTCTTTGATATATAGTTATTAGTGGTCACTGTAATTACTGTAAATGACATAAAAGTCCTGACTAAATGATGTTTAATTTAAGACCCGTGTCATGCAAATAATAGCCCATGAAACCTGAAGGAAGCAATAACTTGATCATAGAATCATAGAATCACTCAGGTTGGAAAAGACCTTAAAGATCATTGAGTTCAACCATGACCTAACCATACTACCCTAACTAACAACCCTCTGCTAAATCATGTCCCTGAGTACCACATCCAAATGATTTTTAAACACATCCAGGGATGGTGACTCAACCACCTCCCTGGGAAGCCTATTCCAGTGCTTAACAACCCTTTCTGTAAAGAAGTTTTTCCTGATATCCAACTTAAACTTACCCTGGTGCAACTTGAAGCCATTTCCCCTCGTCCTATCACCAGTGAGAAGAGATGAACCCCGCTCTCGCTGTAAGCACCTTGATGTTTATGCTTCACAGTGAACAACACTGGACAGCAAGAAGTGGAGAACACAAATAGAAATCAAATATCATGGTGATGAGAGATACTGTTTAGTTCTGAAGACTTCAGAGTGTCCCAAAACCCTTACACTCTGTTCATACTACATTCACTCAGAGGAAACCTGGTGCATAAAACACGAAGAAATTCCAAATTTTAGTTTAGTAACACCAAGTTACCTTGGTAAGAATTGTGGGCATGACATCCCATGCATAACTTTCAGATTGCATTATAGTCTTCAAGGTAGCACTCTGTCAACAGTTTATGGGCTGGTTTGGCCTGCTTCCGTGACTAGCAGGACCGGGGGAAAAGGGAAAAAAAAAAGGGGGGGAAAGGGCAGGGAGATGGGCCTAAAAATAACAAAGCAGTAATGATCTGAGGAGAATAAATAAGATATTACTAAAAAAGATATTAGAATGCAAGGTAACACATTATAATACAATATAATTAGAATTGAAGATAGTAAATTAAATGAGAGAGAGTGTCTGAAAGCCAAAGGCCTTACTCTAATGCTGAGGTGAGATGTGCAGTCAGGGTTAGCAGAAGGGAAGAGAGAGAGGTCTCATGACTTTGCAAAGCATTTTATCTCCTCTCTGAACACAAAGCCCTCTAGGGTATGTAGTTCTTTTCTGGGACAGGTACCTGGAACTAGAGCATTAACTCCCAGAGCACTGCTTGATGTTATGATGAGAGTACTGATAACCAAAAGTCATAAAGCCATTACACACTCATTTATTTAAAACAATTTCTTCTACATCTGCATGGCAGTTGTCTGCCTTCTGTGATTGGAATCACTCTGGGGTATGGACCACTTGAACATACCATGTGCACAGCTTATTGTAAAAGATGTGAAACTGAGGGCAAAAAGAGCCCACCAGCTTTATTTGTGATAAAATTTAGAAAATCAGCAGTAGCAAGGAAAACATCAAGCAGAATGACTACATCATCAGCAAATGGTTAGGTTGGAAAGGATAAGTTTTTGAGCATTTCCTTTTCAAACTCACTTGTCATAAAAAGGTAATGATGACATTATCTCTGGGTTTGTTTGATTTAAAGCAGCTTCTTTGAATCTCTTTGAAGCAGTCTGAGGACTCTTCAGGGTCAGAGATTGACAGATTAAAAACTACTACTGCTCTGTAGGAAATTTGTCTGTGTCTCATAGCATTTTGCCTCCTGAGAGAAACATAGACTCACATTTTTCCAGCTGATGCAGTTCCCCTCAGCACGTCTGAGAAGGAGAACACTACTGTGGATTCTATGGAGCTTGGCTGCTTTTCTTGAGAGACATTAAAGCAGCACTCTATGCGGACAACTCCTGCCATCTCTATGTCACAGAGCCGCTGGGAATTGGAAGAGAAAAACGTTCCCTCCTGTGAGCAGAAACAAAAATTCTCTCATTGCTTGGATTATAAACCTTCACAAAAGCTGACTGTTGTTTGTGTGCCTTCTGATACCAAATCAACAATTGATTATGGAGGGTAAAGCTGTCCTAAATCCAAGTGAAAAATGGCATCACTATCTTCCCTCATTTTTCCTGGATTGTATTCATCCTCTCTACAATCCTCTTCTTTTGTTCTAGCTTCTGATGAAGTCTAAAATTTTAGAGAAACATGTTTGTTCTACATAGAGATGAAATAGGGATTTTGGGAGAATATATTTTGATTGAAGTTCAGGCAATAGTGAAAGCTAGTCATATTTTCTATGTATAATAATTTTGATTCCCCATGCTATAGAAGAGTTTCAGGAGTGCTTTTCAATCTCTTCTTCAAATGATGAATTCCATCATTCCTGCTTCCTTAGCGTGATAATTTTGTAATTGTGGCAAAACCCACATAGTGACTAGATAGTTGGTCATGTCTTTTGTTCTGCTGTTAATTATGTCATAGATGTTTTTATTTTTCTACATGAAAGATCAAGAACAACTGACAAGAACATTTCATTGATATTTTCACAGTTTATAATTAAAAAATGATGATATGGTCCTACATATTTAACTTCACTTCAAAGATAAAATGGTGGAGGGTGATTTAGGAATTGAAGAACACAGGAAAGGCAATTTATTTTCACGGAATCTACATATTTTACTTTTGGTTTCTATTCTGTTACTCAACAATATATTGAAAGATTATTAAACAACTGTTAGTCATTACAAATAAAGACAGCATCCTTGTTCTCAGTGGAGCTTATTATGCAGCAGATAGCTAGAAGGAAAAAAAAAAACAAACAACAACACCTGAAAGTGAAATCAAAAACATAAAGTAGTCTGGCATATGACAATTTAGCTCTATTAACAATTTTGTTGGGCTCTACAAAGTATTCTGTTTTTTTGTAATGATGACAAAAAGAAAAAACTAATACAAGTTCATATCCTTTCTGGAATTGCTAAATTGCTTTTCTACTCTCAAAAATGTAAACTTAAGCCCTTAAATCTCTATAAAATCTTGAAACAATCAATCATGGAAACAGCATCTGATTGAAGAAAACATGATTTCAAAATCTACCCTCCTCTCATTTTTCCTTTTTCCCCCTTTCCTTTTTCCTTCCTAATTTGTCATTGATATAGAATTACTATTTCTGATACATTTCTTTTCTGATTCCTTAGTAACTACACTATCTGATTTCCATCTGAAATCAGTAGCCAATAGCCATCAACCTCTCACACACCAAAAAAAGAAAAAAATAAATAAATTAGGAGTTAAAACACGTATATTTCTTCCTATATAGTTACTTAATGCCTGTGAATTATATTGTGATACATGTGAATTATATTCAAGTAGTAACTAACCTCTAATTCTCCCACAATTCATAGAGGTGTGGCTGGCACAGTTTCAAACTATTTGAATCTATACTGCTTATCTACAATTTGAGGCCTCATTTTTCAGGATGTTTTGCTTATGGCCAACAGCCATGGAAGTAATCCATATCTTGAAAAAAATTGTTCACAACTCTCTGCTTTCTTAATATAAATTTAAAGGCTGGGAATTTTTTTTTTTTTAATTGTTTTATTGTAATTTAGAAAAAACATGAAGACTATTTTTTTAGATGCCTTACTTTAAATTTTGCATAACCACTATGTAATGCTAAAACTTCCTTCTGTGGAAGGGTGAGATACCTGGATCTGGAAACACTTCCACACAAAAGCTCTTGTTTTACTTCTTTACTGATTCAGTACAATAACACATCAGCTTTAAGAATGCCTTCCAGATAACACATTCAAAAGGCTCTGATTGAACGTAAGCTTCAAAAACTAATATGAATGGGTTCAAGTTTGAATTTAGGTAATTTTTGGTGAGCAGTCTGTATGAATCAGCTATATTGCTGAGTGAACTGAAACACAATCTCTTTTGGATTCCAACCCAGGGAGAACTATTCAGCCATCCACTTAATTGCTAGTGCATTTTCATTTATGTACCTCTATTGATTTTAATCTCAAATGATTTATACAACACCTAACAAAACAGCTAACAAGCCAAACCAGTGACATTTTACTGGAGATGAAAATACCTATAAATTATCTTGTCCAAAATCTGCTTATGGACAAGACTCCTCTTACTATGGTTATAGTTTGTACTTACATCTTCTCAGAAAAACTTAGAGCCTTTCTCCATCCAAGGTTTGGAGACCATTTCCCTTTTTTTTTAGAAATAAAGTACATTTCCTTTTGACTGCAAGCTACCTGATGGCCTTCTGCCAGAGTTTTCTGACATTCTAGCCGTTTGTCATTGGTATAACATTCCTGAATGTGTGTAAGATACATTTGGTCTGAATTCAAATGTCAGTTCAATAGGACCCTCTACACTGCTGTGAGTGAACTGTAATTATTGGCTTATTTTATAAACAGAAATTAACAGAAATTAAGAAGCTTCTGAGCAAGTTGCACTTATCTTATTTAGTTCTTTGTTCTAGGATGAAATAAGTCCTAGACAATGCTTCTCCTTAGAAAAGGGTTTATTTGTCCCTGAGATCTCCATGTAATAGAATTAAGAGTGAGTATGTATTTAGGAAATCATAGCTACTACTTCCTCAGCTCTATTTTCTGAATGTACAAAAGCAGATTACAGATCACTAGATCACACTTCAAGTGTGTCTGCTGCATTCTTCAAATAGATACTTAAAACAACTTAAAACTATGTATGCAGTGGTTCTTACATTTGAATATTAACACAATCAACACTGAATGGTTTCTCATGCTTCTGCAATCAACAGTTTTTCAATACAAAGACAAATTTTCTGCCCCATAGGTGTCTAAGCAGTCCATTAAGACAATACTTTGTGACTTTAGTTAAATACCAGGTAATCTAAAAAAAAAAAAAAGTGCGAATGAGAGAATTGTCCTCATTGAATGGACTCAATCTTATTTTAATTTTTCACTTCAAGTCACAACTACTGTGTATAATTCACACCTTTTTATTTCCCTGGTTATAATCTATTAAAATGGAACTGACACTTTGTGAGGACTGCTCAAGACATGGAACGAGGCAATTGTTATTTATGTTTTTTCTGTTGTCCTTTGCTGTGAGCAATAATAACATCACAGACAGGAGATATTGAAAGTAAAATAAGATATAAATTTTAGAGAATTACCTGAAGAGAGTATCTGGATATTCATTTCTGCAGTTATGACACATCTCATCAGACTGCTCATGCCAGGCAGTAGGAAAGGGAAATAGAGGATTCAGGTGGGATACTTTCTCTTTATGTATAATTTAAGCTAGAGGCTTATGGCTCATGTTCTTGCATTTTAACTTCAACAGCACTGGCTACTTTAAACAAAAATGAAATTTGGGTTGAATAGGGGATAACTTGCACTCTTGTGATAGAATTTATTTTATATAGCTCATAACTGTAACTTAGCTTATTTATTGTTATTATTGGAATCTTAAATATAACATAAATTGTTAAATCTAGAAGTCTACAGGCTAAAATTTTTAGGGGCAAAATGCATCAACATCACTTTTATCTACAGCTGTGCTTTAATTTTGAAGCCCAGAATTTTGGAGATGGCAAAGGTTAAGCTTTGGTTAGCTTAAGACTGAATTAGCTCCTGTAAAATATAAATTTCTCCACTGTGCATTCAGACTTCAGAAAACAAATAACAGATTTTGATTTGAATAGGAAAATAAAGCTGAGTAGGGCAATCAGTAGTTTTTACAGAAGCATGATTGTGCTGTTTCTTCAATGAAATGTGGAAAAGTGGGAACATTTTTCTATCACTGTTGAAGAAAGACATGAAGTAATGTAAACATTACAGGATTGTTGAAAATACTGGAACAATTTACAAATCAAACTGAAAATACTATAAAATCATCAAGGTTGGAAAAGACCTCGAAAATCATCTGTTCCAACCAACCACCTGCCATCAATATTTTCCCACTAAACCAATTCCTTCAGTACAACATCTAAATGTTTCTTGAACACCTCCAGGGACAGTGACTACACCATCTCCCTGAGAAGCCCGTTCCAGCATCATTCCTAATATCCAATCTGAACCTCCTCTGGAGCAACTTGAGGCCATTTGCTCGAGTCCTATTGCTACTTACATTGGAAAAGAGGTCAACCATTGCCTTGACACAACCTCCCTTCAGGTACTTGTAGAGAGCAATAAGATCTCCCTTGAGCATCCTTTTCTCCACGCTTAACAATTCCATTTCCTTCAGCTGCTTCTCATAATACTTGTGCTCCAGACCCCTCATCAGCTTTGTTGCTCTTTTAGATCTACTGCTTAATTATGACACCTCAAAATTGTATATAACATCAAAAATCATATAGAATCTATGGTCAAAGTAGAAATGTTCAAAAGTAAAGACAGAAAAAAGCATTAGAAAAATATGAAACATACAGTCTCTCAGTCCCTCATCTGCACTGTAAGTTGAATTATATAAACTGAAATTACCTCTAACTCTATAAGCTCAGTGAAGGTCATATTATGAAGTAGCTATATTAAACTGAAAATCATTATCACAGATCCTTGTCCAAATGTACATACTGTTCACTGTGAAAATCAAATATGAGGTTAAAATGTATTATTTAAAAAATGTATTATGTTCTTAGACTCGACAAAATAATACTTTTTTTTTTTTCTTTTTCTTTGGTGTAAAAGGATCACCTTCAACAGATTTACATGTGACTGACTTTTAGGGAAGAGATTTTCTTCAGAAAAAAGAAGGAAACTTATAGGTTTGCTAACAATCAGAAATAAAGGCATTGCAGAGTCAGATCATAACATAGTCCCATATGAAGCTGAATTTTAGTTCACTTGTTTAACATTGCCCTTTGTACTTTTGGCTTCTCCAATAATTTCTTCTGCTTTAATATACACTATACATAGTTATTCTACAATGATAAATGTCATACTGAAAGTAGTCAAAATAATTCAACTGATAGAATTGTAGAAATTACTCTCACTTACAGAAGATGACTTTAATGCCAGAAACTGATTACAACCAGTTCTCATGGCCCAGCTAAGAGCGTTGTAGCGGAAATAATAGCACCTTCCTAACCTAAATTAGAACCTTCTAATTTAATAAACTGAAATTTTGCCATCCCTCCTCATGTGCTTTCCAGATCTATTTTGAATATATATTTTTAAATTTTCTTAACTTAGCTGTTGATCTAAGCTCCCTTTTATCCTCTGAAAATTAACAGGTTACGCAGTGCGTGATATGTATCACTACACACCTCTCAGGCTTGACGGAGAAGAGTGCACACTGCTAATCTTTCATAAGATTTCAAAATGCTTCTATAAACAGGATAAAATTGATCCAAATAACAAAGTTAACACTTTGTTGAACTGAGTTAAATGATAGCTGTTAACATAACTTACTCCATTGTTGGTACTTCTCAAATTTTCAAGGAAATTGAAAAACAAAGATAATGTCTCTTGCTACCTACATGAAAATGAAATTCTACGTTGAATAAAGTATGAAAGCAGTGTTGCTGTTTTCTCAAGCATTCTTGAGAAATTTGGCTCAATGAAACCAAACTCGATGGCTTAATGAAACCAGTAAGGCTTTGTGTGAACTCTTGAGCACATAACTTGTCTGAACACTGTTGAAATCCCTATACTATCAGCTTGACCTCATTATTTTGGAGAGTGCTGAGATTTTTCAGTAGTCCTTTATGCTTTATAACATTAACACTAAGATATTTGGATGAGAAACAGCTTGTGAAATACTTATTTTTATTTGCCTGCTGGCGTGTTGCCGCTTAAAATTGCACTGTATAACTAATTATACCCTAAACAGCAATACTAATTTAAAGATGAACAGCTTAAAAGATGTCTGCGTGCCATCTTTTAACATTTCACCTATCCTGTTAATCAAAGAAGAACAGAGCTGGAGTTTGAGTATTGTAACACTGCTATTTTTAGATCACGCCCAGCTCTGGCATCTTGTGTATGTACTGTTTCTGCAACATGTAGTACAGTGAGCTCCTGGGTCATGTTTAGCATTCAAGTTTAATACAAATAAACACACACAGACTGTCTGCACTGCTATTGTTAAAACCATGTTTCTTTAACAAGTTATAAGAAATTCTTCCAAAGCTCATATAAAAATCCCAGTTCAAGAATCCTTATCTGTGTACTTACATCCTACTAGCTGCTGTGGTAGTGGAGTGCTTTAATAAGTTGTGTGCACAGTGAAAGGAGAAGATGCTCATTAGTGTCTAATGTATTGTTCAAGGTTACACACAGGATATAGAAGTTTAATGAGAACTTAATGGGACTTCTACTAGTACTGATTAAGTGTATCTATCATTTTGAGGATGTGGCCAAAACTGCTTAACACTGTAAAGTTAAGAAAAAATGAATGCCCAGTATGTCACTACCTTACACCATTAATCACATTCATTAGTTGCACTCCAGTGACAAGATTCTAGCCCATTACAAGTGAAGTAGTGGGAACACCACTGCCACTGGCCTGCTGATTTAAATAGTAATTAATCACATTAACTACAATGACTGTTTTTGTTCTTTTTGTCATACACAGCTTGTAGATTAAGCTAACTGTGACAAAAGTAAGTGTCTAGCACTTTACTGTAAATTTATCATTCACAGTCCCTTGCTGAAACCCAAGTTACTCATCAGGAGAGCCAAAGCTTTTGAAATAGCAGCTGGGGAAGAAGCTATTCATTGCTGGTCTGTTTTAGAAGTTTATCCCAGGCAGGACTTCTCTGTCTATAGGAGGCAGTCAGCTACAACACCCACAGTGGAGATTCATTAAATCCTGATTTTCTGAGTCTCTTTAATTTCTAACCTTTATCTCCTGATTTGAGGGCACCAAGGAAACGAATGGACAATTACCAGCACTTTTATGATAGAGTTTATAAAGGAAGGAATGGTATTCTTGATCCGTTTTGGGTTAAGTAGAACCTGTCCAGTGTCTTGTTAACATTTTTCATTGCCACAAGACACACTGTCTGTAGTCATAAAAAAAGATTCATTAATGTTTGAAAGATTGTGGTGGAAGAATAAAGTTCAGATGACCAAATACAGAAGAATTATAACTTCTTTAATTCAGTAGCAAAACAGACAATATCTGGCAGCTGCCTTTGCAAGTCAGCACACAGAAAGATCAGTTTATTTCCCTGCGTTATTTTACATTTAAGGGGAAAATATTTTTGCATGTTTATGAAGGCACTGATGTGCTTCTGTTCCCCAAACTGAGGTTATTTTGGAGTTCCTCAGGGTAACCTAGAAATGTCCCCAGGTGTAAAAATAGCAAGTGTCCCCAGGGTGCCCTACATCCTGCAGTTTCCCCAGGAATATTGCTGCTACATTGGGAGTTGCAAAGTGCTTCCTCTGGTGGAAGATGAGCTGCTGACATGTGAATACCCTTCAGAAAATGTCTCCTGGAGGACACCTGGCTTTGTTCTGCTCCTTTCTGTCCTGTGTTAAGGTTTTGATCTTTGATCATAACTATCCCAAGGTCTTTTGTGCATTAGCATTTCTAACTTGAAAAAAAAAAAAAAAAAAAAGAGATAATGGGTAGAGAAAAAACCCTTAAATGTGCACATCTCTCATATGAATATAAAAAAAAAAACCATTCAGATGTTACCTAATGAGGTTAATAATATATATTAAACTAAATGACATGTATGATGACACTGTAAATTCAGTTTAATAAAAAAAGAAAACCAAAGAAGAAACCCAGATGCCTGTTCTTGATCAAAATGCACTTATCGGGTTGCTGTTGCTCTGATCTGTAACTTCTTCACAAGTTTTAGAGATATCTGTGTGGAAAGTTTTGTTTAAAGAGGGAAGAAAATTTAAATATAGAACTTGAAAGATGTTTAATGTTTGTAGCTTACTCATTCGTAATTCATATCTGATTTTATTTTTATTCATTAGTTAAAGGTTAGGGCATGATTCTTCCTGGCTTAGGGCTTTTACTAACACCAATTAGTAAACTGTGTGATTTTGTATGATTAACATGAAACCTGATTTGTCTATTGGAAGCCCTAGGAATCCTTGTGATTTTTAGATTAAGACAGTTTAATTTATGATAGCCTGTAACCTAAATAGAAGAATAAATGATGAGCTCATTATTTTAGATTTAATATTTCTTGTTTTTTCCTTGCTGATTTCACATGATTTCAGTACATTGTTTGGAAAAGAGGCAAACCTGCTATTACAATCCTTTTAAGAGATATCTCTCTTTTCCTACAGCAAGAACAATACTGAACACACAACCTTTGAGAAGTAACACTGAAACTACATATCTTAAAAGCTGACCTACCTTGAAGGTCTTTATAGGTTGTTCATCTTAGTTCAAGCAGTTTAGTCTAATTATTTCTGTGGACTGGGGAGTGATGCACATACTTATGATTACCTAAGTGCTTTCATTTTGAAGATGTTTTCACACAGAATCACAGATTTTTGAGTTAATACATCTGTATTATGTATTAGCCATGTGAACTTTTATAGTTTGATTTTGATTCTATCTTGCCTGAAAACTGTGTATATTTTGAAGTTTGATCAAAATCCTGTGGGCATTTTCAGGGATGAACTTGAAAATGCACTTAATACCTTACAATATGTATGTGAATACGTGTACTTAATATTTCTCTATGGTTCTGCTTTTGGAAAAGTTATGGAGTTACTGGAGTCTGGGAAGCTATACAAACTTAAACCTAGGGGAGAATTTGTGATTGGATAATTATGTTTTAATGGTCATATTTTGTGTCTTAACCAAGAGAAGTCCTTTATGTTTAATTTCGGGTCACCTATTATCTGTTGGGCTTTTGTTCTTTTTTTTTTTTTTTTTTTTTTTCTCCTCCCTGTTCAATTCTGCATCTTTAAAATTCAATCAAATATATTTAGATTTATTTTCTTTCCCCATGCAGCTCTGGAGGATGTGCTCATTTCAGGGAGCTAACCAGGTGGTTGCATTAATGTTTCCTTACATGTAATCATAGAATCATAGAATGGTTTGGGTTAGAAGAGACCTTTAAAATCATCTAGTTTCAACCTCCCATGCTATAGGCAAGGACATCAGTTGCTTCAGGCAACCCTGATCACTTGGGCAAGCAGGATTTGAGCATGATGTGCTAGAGGAATGACACTTGTGATCTAACAAACTGCCTTCAGATCCAGTTCTACCCTCTCTATGATTCTGATTCTCTACGATTCTACGATTCTCAGAAACCCTGGTAGGCTGTGTCTCATTTGCTAGAGCTCCATTCTTATGAGCACTTTGTAAAAGTAAATCTTACTGAGTGCTCTTTTCTCATCATTTTGAAGGATTAAAAAACCTTAAGATTTTTTCATTTTCTTTTGGGTGGTTTCAGTTTTCTCCCTTTCTAGTTGATCTCCATCTCACAGAATTTATGATGTTTGTTTCAGCCTCTACATGCAGACATGAAATGGGATTCACTTGCCAGCAAAGCATGACTTCTTCTGTGCACTGACTACCTGTCTCTGGGCTTCTTGACCTATTTCTCAAGCTTTTCAGTATATATACACATACAATGAGTTAATCTACAACAAGCCTAACTCTTCTTATATAAAAGAGGTATGGATACCTTCAGAAGTATTTTACCCTTGCTGCAGCAGTAGCCATCTGACTTCTGAAGAAATGGCAGCTAAATTTGTCATGCTTGAATGTACTCTTCCTTTTGATGCACAGTATGCTCACTTGTGCTCTCAGAAGCACAAGGTTTGGATATAGCTTTCAGTGCCACTGTGCTTCAGGCTTTTAGCCTCAAGCTCTACTTCTCTGCTGAGGTGTCCATAGCTATCCCTGTGGTTTCAAAGACCCAGGTGTCTTTCTTCTTCTTTTAGGGGAATATGCTCCTGTTCCAAGTGCCCTACGTATGAGCAAGGTTATTTGGACATCAGCTATGATTCTTCTACTAATGGACTGTATATGAATGTTTTATTACAACTGAGAATCAATCATGTTGTGACAGCAGGTCATGAGAGGTGATTCTTCCCCTCTATTCTGCTTTTGTGAGACTCCACCTGGAGTACTGCATCCACTTCTGGGGCCCCCAGCACAAGAAGGACATGGAGTTGTTATAGCGGGTCCAGAGAAGAGGCTGATCAGATCAGTAGGCTAGAGCACCTCCCCTACAGGAACATGCTGAGGCTCTTTAACCTGGAGAAGAGAGTCACCTGGGGGAACTTACAGAGGCCTTCCAGTATCTGAAGGGGCCTGCAGAAAAGCTGGAGAGGGACTTTTTATAAGGGCATATAGCAACAGAACAAGGAGCAATGGTTTTAAACCGGAAGAGGGTAGATTTAGATATTAGGAAGAAATTCTTTACTATTAGGGTGATGAGACTCTGGAACAGACTGCTCAGAGAGGTTGTGGATGCTCCCTTCTTGAATGTGTTTGAGGTTGGATGTGGCTTTGAGCAATCTGGCCTAGTGGGAGGTGTACCTTCCTATAGCAGGGGGGTTGGAACTAGCCTAGATCTTGGAGGTCCCTTCCAACCCAAACTATTCTATGATTCTATGATTCTATGCTTAATGATATTGTCTCTCTCTTAGGAACTTTAAAAGGTATTTGGTGCTACAAACATTTCAGTGTCAACTATTTTGAATACAGATATGTGACTATCAATTACATCAATGACGGAATCGAGTGCACCCTCAGCAAGTTTGCTGATGACACCAAGATGAGTGGTGCAGTTGACATGTGGAAGGAAGGGATGCCATTCAGAGGGACCTCAACAGGCTAGAAAGGTGGGCCTGGGTGAACCTGATGAGGTTCAACACGGCAAAGCGCAGAGTTTTGCACCTGGGCCAGAGGAATCCCAGGCATCCATACAGACTGGAAGGAGCAGTCCTTGAGAGCAGCCCTGTGGAGAAGGACCTGGGGATCTTGATAGCTGAAAAACTTAACATGAGCCAGCAGTGTGCCCTTGCAGCTTAGAAAGCAAATGGTATCCTGGGCTCCATCAGAAGAGGGGCGGCCAGCAGGGGCAGGGAGGTGATTGTCCCCCTCTCTGAGTATTGTGTCCAGGTCTGGGGCCCCCAGTACAAGCAAGACAGAGAGCTTTTGGAGAGGGTCCAGAGGAGAGCCATGAAGATGATCAGGGAACTGGAGCACCTCCCTTATGAAGACAGGCTGAGGGAGCTGGGCTAGTTCAGCCTGGAGAAAAGAAGGCTGTGCAGTGACTTCACTGCAGCCTTTTAGTACATAAAGGGAGCCTACAAACAGGAGGGGAGTCAAATCTTTGAAAGGGCAGATAACATCAGGACAAGGGGAAAAGTTTTTAAGTTGAAGGAGGGAAGATTTAGGTTGGATGTCAGTTCTTTACTATGAGAGTGGTGAAGTGCTGGAACAGGCCAGAGAGGTTGTGAATGCGCCATCCTTGGAGGTGTTCAAGGCCAGATTGGATGGGGCCCTAGGCAGCCTGGTCTAGTACTAAATTGGGAGGCTGGTGGACCTGCATGTGGCAGGGGGGTTGGAGCTTGATGATCCTTGAGGTCCCTTCCAACCCTGGCCATTCTGTGATTCTGTGACTTTTGATGCTGCAGACATAAAGGCTTTTTAAAATTATGGTTATTTTCTTGTTAGTAGTGAAAGAGGCAAAATTACTAGGGAAGAAAATACCTGAGTAGTCCTCTGGAAAAACCTAACTTTCACCATGGACACTGGAGGGAAGATAAAATGACTATATTTTTAACTTTGGTGCATCTCTCAGGAATCTGGAGTTGGATGGAGTGACTCCAAGACACATGCTTCTCACATTTTAACAGGGCTGTTTAAAACCCTGAGGCAAGCTGGCTACTAAAATGTGTTCCAAAGCTGGATGTGTAAAATTAGATGGATGGATTCTGACATCATTTGGTTAAAATGTATTTAACACAGTAATTTTAAACAGGTCTCTTATCATTAAAGTATCGAAAGGACCATACCTCCAACATGTTTAATGTTCTTTATGTCTTTAGAATGGTTTAGTGGCTTCATTAAGCTTTCATCAGCAGGTGGGTAAAATGGGAAGATAAATATGTAGAAAGTAAATTATTTGCTTTTGTTACTATGTATTTTCTACAGTGAAATATGAACCTGTATGTACACACTGCCCACTGAATTAGATATACTCCTGTTGTTCGTAGGTTCTTATAAATATGGATTCAAAATTCAAGTTTAATAGGTTCCCAAGATTAATTTCAAAGGATCATTTGTAAGTAAGGTAACTGGTCTCCTGTTCAGTCTTTGTCATAAATGAAGTTCAATGATGTTCACAAATGCTCTTCATAAATTTCATTGTATCCACTGCTTGGTTTTGCTGTCTGTGTTTTACTAATTTTTCATGCTTAACAGGAGACATGTAAATATTTCTTGATTTACCTGCAGGGGGAGGAATAATAGGAAGAATATACTACACATTCAGTGGTCTCTACAGAAGTTTTAAAAATACTTTTTATTTCACATTGCTGAAAAAGTAGTGTCTTTGTGTGGAAGTGAATATAAAAATTTAATTAAATAATTCTGTAAACAGTATTCTAGGAAACAAAGACAATGAAGATAAACTTGAGTATCAAGGCTTTTTCCTGTCATTTTTCTGCATTCACAACCAGAGAAATCTGTGCATGCAAATCTGTCCTGCTGTAATAGGATCAGTTTTTGACCTGGTGGAAGAACAAGTTTAGACATTTTGAAGTCAATTTCTCTTATAATTTACTTTGTTATTGGAAAGTATGATACTATCAGGGCTGGAAGAGAATTTCATTGAAAACACACAACTTTCTGTATACAGAAAACTAGAGTTTTGGAAAAAATTCTTAATTAGCTCTTATTTAACCTTTGTGATGTCCATAAGGTTTTGTTCACAATTACTGATATGTTTTCAGTAGTTCTCTTTCCTACTTAAATTTAAAAATAATGTTGGAACTAAGTCTGCAGTGTACCAGACTGTGCTAGTGCATAACGTTATTAACTATTTGCTTGGTTTTGGAGAAATTATAGGCTTCTGATTTTTATTTATTTTTTTCCCTGACAGATGATTGTAGCATTTATCTTAATATCTCACGGGTACAAAAAGGTGTTTTGATAGACAGCAAGACATCAATTACAGATTTGAAGTGTGCTCAGAGACATATGGACGTTATGTTATCAGTCTGTTCAAAGAATTAAGTAGTGAGGATCCAAGATGGCCCAGATGTTACAAATTTCTGTTGGCGGTCACTGAAGCATGCAATCTCATGCAAGTGTTGCTTCTTGGAATCATTCAAGGTGAGTTATGTAACAGATCTTATAAATTATTATTAACAGGTTAGATTTAATGAGAGATTTGCAGGCAAATTAAAGATTGACTAACTCAAAATGTTCTCGTAGAGTAGAAAAGAATCAGAGCTCTTATTATATGAAAAGGTCTTAGCTTTTGTACAAGCGGTCATCCTACTTCTTCAATGACCTAATTGTGTTTTGCAGCTCTCACTACAGGAACAGAATCATTAAAGCAGAGTATAACTCTGAGGCAAAAAATGTTTCTTAAGCACTTTAGGCTTAATGTTCTGGCTATATTTTGCCTATAGGCAATTCTGAAAACTGATGTTCAGAGTGCAAGTAAATTAGCTGAATATTTTCCTTCTGAATTGAAACAAAAAACAGTATATTGACTCCCTAATTTTCTAGACCTAGTTCAGAACTGCTAGCATTTTTATGAAAACACTTTTCAAGGCCTGTGGAAGCCCTTAAATGATATAGGTTAACTTCATCCTCCCCTAACATCAATGACAAATGGATTTTCTCAGCAAGGTGCATAATTTTCTGCTTTTCTCTTAAGATAGGTGAAAGAAATAATGGCCATGGCTGCTTAGCAAAGGTGACTAAATTATTGTTACCATAATGTCTGTAAACATTCAAAAACTAATCACTGAAATTTAGAATATTATGTCCTAGCAATTAAAATGAAAATAGTGAATTTAAACTGAAGATTTGTGGGAATTAATATCATTTTTAATTTATCTCCATTGCAACACACTCAGGTAAGCAAAGCCTAAATGATACAGCAGAAGATAAGGTTGGTTCATGTTGTGAACAGTAAGGGAATGAGCACTATAAAATCAAAAAATATTAATTTTAATACATTTTGCTGTTCGTGCCTGTAGGAGTAAGGCAGAACAAAGGAAAGACATGCTATGTTTCATTTTTCTTCTAACAACAATCATATAGCTGATAGCATATAGCAATGCTACTCTATATACAGAAAATATAAACACTAAAATCATTACAGAACATTTTTAATATATGCTTATAATAATGCTTTTAATATATACTTATAATAAAATATATGTTTAGAACCTACGATAAACACCTTTTGCAAAGTTCTATGGAGTAAATATTTGCTGTGATACTTTTCCCTCTTGCTTTTAAAAAAGTGAGAGGTGAAGAGAACTAGAATTGCTCAGCTGTTAACTTGTTTTAGCCTGTGCCCCACTACAGAAGTAAGTCTGTGCTGGAATTCATTTCAGTGTTGTAATCCATTAGCTGCACATACAGTAGAAATTGCTCTCCTGTAATCAAACCTAGACAAAATTTGCAAAGCTAGCACTAGTTTCTGCCTTGTAAGAACATTTTGGTTTTGCTGGATGAACAAAAAACAAGAAGAAACTCATTGAAAGTACAAGAGAGACTAAAATACATCTTTAGTTTTATAGACTGAAATGAAGCCTAAATTATTTGCAGGGTGTTGGAAAAAAAGATTCATTTTTTCATTTTAACTGTTTTACTATTTTATAAAAATATATCAGATTTGAATCTCTGTTTGTATTTCTTTTTATGAATTCAACATTAATAAACAAATGCCTCTCACAGCCTAAAATTAAATTTAAACTGAAAAGCATGTCTGAAAGAAAAAAAATCTCACATACAGCAGGGCTGCAGATCTGCAGTGGTTTAAATGCTTCCAAAACTCTTTTTAGATATAGCAAGAAGGAAACTTTTATAACTGTTTACAAAGTCACAGTCTGTGTGAGGAATAACTAGTCAACTAAAATGTAGATGTGAATGAACATCTGACTTTAAGTCTTGAATTCTGTTGCCTTGCTTGTCTCAAGCAGTATTTCTGCAGTAAGTAATAAATGGCTTAAGTGAATCATTTCAAGTAAGTATTATAAAACATTTTCTAGTGATTATTTTCTGTTTCAGTAGCTGTTTAAAGAAGTCTCTTATGACTCTTAGCTCAGGATCTTCTTGTTTTCAGTGGTGGTATACTTAGCAGGACTTTTTTTTTTTTTTTTTTTTTAATTAGATTTTTTATGAATTCAAAGTTTGATTTTGGCTGCATTTTAAAATCAGAAGAAGAAAGTAGGTATGTATTCCTGAAGTGTAGTTAAGCTTAATGACAGACTTGCTACTTACTATTTTGTTTTGATAATGCTACATGAAAAATTCCTTCCTAATTACTTCATGCATTTTTTTTTTCTCTAAATGAGCCTTCCACAAACTTGTTTTTCATTTACTGCTTGCCTTAATTATGGTGAATAGAGCATACCTGATGCTATCTTTCTAAAATAAAAGAAGGCAAAAAAATTTGGATAATTTGACTCAAAAGATGTGAGGTGTTTACATTTTCAGACAATATTAAATGTTAATTTCCACATATTTGGAAATAGGTATTGTAATTAAAATTGCGTCTCTTCTCAATGTCTTACTTTGAAGTGAGTTTTATGTGAAATAATACCTGCTTCTCTACTATCAAAAAAGCACAGAAACCCAGATAATTACATGAAAATTAGTCAGTAACTTCTTATTAATATGTAAACCAAAACTGAGCAAAGCTTCAGCAATTAAATGTACAGTTAAACAAAATACACAGAACAAAAAAGCTTTACACGAACTTTGCAAAATAATTCTTCAGCTTGAGTCGAAGATCAAACTACAGCCTGATAGAGAATGGTTGTCACTTTGTTCCATTATTTTTGTTGGTTACAGTGACAGTAATGGCAGCTTCTGTCCAGTAAAGAGCTCTCCAACTGTTGCTTTGAACACTGATCAGTTTCCACTCTAACACTGTCCATCCAGATCAGCACAGAGTTCAGACATCTACAGGCTTTCTTGCCTTGAATGTTTCTAGTCAGGCAATGAATACAAAGTATGGTAGAGAGAAAACATCAGTGTTCTGAGATGAATGAAATGAACTGTTTTTAAACTTAAGCATATTTTTTTTCTGTTTATTTTTTTCTTCTGGAGTCTTACAATGTAATGAAGTCCATGTTCTGCTGCTGTACATATTGAAATTCAATGTATAGTAAGATGTATCAAGATGAAAATGTATAAGATTATGCATTATTTCCAAAGATTGCTGTAAAAATACACATGAATATGTTGAAAATTTAATTAATCTTTAGTATTGAAAAAGTCACTACTTACTTCAACTTAAGTGATAAGATCATTTCTGTTGAAGAATTTAGAAAGCTGATGATTTGAACATACAGATGCGATTACTCTCTTACTAGATTATGTCCTGATGGGGGTCCAATTATATGCCAGCCTGAATCATCAAAGAATTGTTAAAAATTCTCTCAACTCCCAAGCACAATCTGTGCTGCATTTATCGGAGTAGTTTTCTGACTGTTTTCTTCTCATCTTTGCATTACCTCCACTTAGAACACCCTAAATTTTTAAATGAAAGTACAGGCATACACTTTGCAGTGTGTACATTGCTATGTTCTCTAACATAAACTTATTCTACTGGAATAATGGAATAATCTGAGTTTAGCTAATTATGTTGAAATTATATTTAATATAAATCACAGGCAGCCAGAAAAGGATGGAAGGACTTATTTTCAATATCCAATACATCTAAGAGAATAACAAGTGCTTATAAAGGCACAAGGAAAGATCTACTTAATTTACTTGTTGCAAGACGCAAGCCCTTTGTCTCAACATCTCTAGCTTGTTGGCTATATAACCATTGTAAGAATGTGGACAAGAGTTCAGAAAGAGGAGCTGAGTCTGAAAGAATCACATTGTTGGAGATTTTGACCACTACATCAAGTCATAATGTGAGTTTGTTAAGACCTTATTCAGAGATATGTTCAGAGATATTTAAGATTTTCTTCATCAAATACCAGAGTACTAACTGCCTCTTGCTATTTCTGATTTGCTTTTGATGTATTAGGATCACTGGAGGAGAGATACAGGCAACTTCCTTCTTTGCAAAGTACAGAATTGTTCCTCAAGGAATTTTTCAGTGTCTGGGAATTACTTCTCACTATTTATGTTATGACTGTTGTTATTTGTCACTACTTCAATAACTGTACAAACAGAACTATGAATGACACTAACATCAAAGGCAGTCATCCCTTTTGGAATGATCATGGACTGGGGCAAATGCCCTCCCACTCAATAATCTTCCCTTTGAGGAATACTGCCACAAGTCATTTTGGACAGAATTAGATATTTGTGGTGCTCTGAGGTACTGGAATATACCCATTTTTAGGTCTTTTTCTAGCAGGTCTTTTAGCATAAAATAATATTGTGAATGAATACTAGGCAGATCAAGTCCTAGAGTGCTAGCTTTAATTAAAGAATATGTTTCTTTTTAAAGTACAACAGTTTTCCTGGTTGGACAGAAAAACATCTGCTGTGTTTCCTATTAGGAAGTTCCTGTCAAGATCAAGCAGCAAACAAAATTCACGGACACTTGGTATATAAATGGGATTGTGGGGTTTTTTTTTGGTTGTTATCACCACATTTAAGATTACAATTTTATATTTATGACATTAATATAAAAATTTGGTAGATAGGCTTTTCTTCTTATAAAGTTTGGAGAACTGCATAATCAGCAATTTTCAAACTCCGTGGAGAGGCTGTATTTTGAGTGTCACACTAGAAAATTACATCTTCCACTGCATACATTGCAGGTTTTGTCCAGGCATGTGTACATACATGTATGCACATACTGTGCATTATATTTACTTTGTAGAAAATGGCACTTTCCGTACTGCTTAACACTGAGCATTCAGAAGAACAATGCATAATGCATGTATCAACATGGCTGAGAGAAATTCCAGGCTTTAATTTGAAGAGGTTTGACAGAAGGGTTAGTAATATAGAGATTTGAACTAAGATTAATTTTCACAGAGATATATTTCCCTTCTTCTCTGTATTGCAGGCTTTAGATCCCCTCCAGATTTGCCCTTCTGCTTTCAATATCCTTTTTTAATGATCTTTTTTGGGGGAAAGAAAGAAAATTTGCATTGCTGGACATACACCTTGTGGACACCTGTCTTTTTTGTCTGACACTGAAGAGAGACTGGTGGTTCCTGCAAGAATTTTGAATACACTGGAACAGCAGATATTTTGTTGTGCTCTGTTAAATAATATATAAAAAAAGGAGAGCTATGACAGTATAAATATGAATCAAGTTGAATTTTGTCGAGTGTGAAGTAATGAAAAAAGCCACCTTATTTCAGTGTACAATGTAAATATGCACAGAACCCAAAAGGATTTAATTTATTCTTGGTCTAACTCTCTTGATTTAATTAGCATTAGACCATGCATTAATTTGTCTAAATATAGTTTACATCTATATTGTAAACTTAACAGTTGTAATGTATCTGCTTATCACCTGGAACACATAAAGTAAAAGCAGGGGATCAGAAAATTTGTGGTTGAAATGCTTTGAATTTCCTGATTAATTACATAAAATGTCAAAATAAGAATTCAATTCATGCTTAAAAAAGACAAAATTATAGCAACAACATCTGCTATTTTGCAAGTTCATATTCACAGACAGCACATTTTTAAGATGGAAAAATTATGTACATATTATAAACTGCATGTTTACCTGCTAATAACAATTTCAATTTTGCCATAAATTTATAGTTAAATCACAGTATAATCAGATTTTCAGTGATCTGGACAGTCATACTGGAAATTATGAATGAAAACACAATAGGGCAATTTTTGTATTACCTAGAGGTTGAGAGACCTCACAGAGTGCCATTAAGGTCCTATCAGGATTTAACCAAATGATGGTTGTTGAAGAATTACAGAGCAACCCCAATAATTGGAGAACTTCAGTGCATTATCTGTTAAACAAGTGTTCATCTGCTCCATCTGTGTTCCCAAATGTTCATGTTTAGGCATTGGGATCCTCATCTTGTTATGTTTCCTGGGTGCTGAAATAATACAAACAAATTACACAAAGGTTAAAAAAAAAAAAGCCTGGTAAAAATCTGTACTCTAAAAATGAATCTTTGTTCATTGTATATGCTCTTGAAATACATATTAAAGTGATTATCTTCAAACAGTTGAGACCAAACTGTGACGTTTTTGTGGCTCCAGTTCCCCCAAATATTTGTCCTACTCTTGTTAGGGAGGTTGCCATGCATCCAGAGATGTTTAAAGTAATCACTCAGCAGGTTTACACTGAACAGTTAAGTGTTTTTAACTTCTTAGTGATATAAGTTTCTACCTTTAAAAGTATACCAGCTATTAACCATATCTGTTTAATTGCTTCACTAGCAACTAAGTTATCTCCACTGTAGTAGCATGATTTTCCTCAATGCATGAACCTCTTCTAGGTATGGTATGCAAAGGAAATGGTAATCATCATCTTCTGTCAATTAAAGTGTTTTCTCTGTAACATTTTACAAGGCTACAGGGAGGTGAGCTACTCTGATTACTCCCTGTGAATTAAAATGAACTCCTGTATATTTCACCTACTTGAAAAAGGATCCTTCAAAATATGCAGCCCCTTACTGAGTTCAAATGATTCTTCCTAATTTTCGTTTAATTGTCAGATTAACAAAAACTTAAAACCTTTCTTATCAACTCCAAGTTTTCCCCTAGGCAATATTTGTCTATCACTGATCTCAATTATTGTTGCTTGTTTATGTAAGGACATGCTAACAGTTTCAAATAAGCTGTCTCATAATTCTTGCTTCAGAGTCGGAAGAAAAAAATGAGAACAATCAGTCTATTTAATCCCATGTCCAGACAGAGAGAAATTGCTTCCTATTTAAACTTGCAACGGCAAGTAGAAGGTCAAGGAGAGTTCTGTTTTTCAGATGTTTTTTTGAAATGGAGTCTTGCAATCTCAAGGATTCTTTCTTGAATCTTATTCATATAAAGAGATGGTAAAGAATTTAGGAGGTGAACCTAAAACTTACAGCTGAATTGTCTAATTGTTTTAAACTATTATCCAAAACCTTTATTGGAGGTACAGCATTACAGGTACTGGCTATATCTAAGCTTTTGTAGTCTGAGAACTTCCTGGTCTCCCTGATCAATCTGAGCTGAGTGAAGATTTAAAAACATCATCTGCCCTAAAATATTCCTAAGTCTTCATGTCCATGTTTAGATGTGATCTGAGAATATTTCTAAAACCCTATTGCCACGGATGAGACAAAATGAATAACAATCCATGTGGCGTCTGGATTCTGGGATTTATTTAAGAAGAAGAAAGATCAGTTCTAGCCTACTTGTTTATTTAAGGCACATTCTTTTTCACTGCCCACAGTGTTATGGTCACTAGATATTTCCCTTTCTTCCTGTCAGGGCAGTCACCACCGGGTCAGGTAGGAAGAGGTTTGATTTGGTTCCTGCTGTGCTGCTGCTCACTGTGACATACTTTGGGTGCTATGGGCCAATGTCACGGGGAACTCCCCACCCCAGCAGCTCTCTGTATGCATCTCTTTTCTCCAGAAGATTCCCCTTTTGCTAGGACTTTTCCTTCAAGCAAGATCTTCACCTCTTTTTCAGCTTCCCAAACATCATTTTTCCAATATAAATGCTCTATGTGTGGAATCACAATGCATCAGACTAGCTCCTGTTTCTAGCTCATGTCACTTTATTAACTGGAGAATTCTGGGTGTGCCACTTCTATTTAGTCCAGGTATTATCAAAGTTTACAAGCAGTCCATATTGGTTGCAGCTGGCAAGTAGCAGGAATCTGCTTGAGGCCTTGAAAGCTCAGATATCCACCTTTCCCATGCACCCAATTATCTGCCACCTCTTCACATGCAGAATTTGAGCTGTTTTTTTTCTCTACAACAGCTGGGCCACCCACATGTTCTTTAACTCTGCAATTGGGTGACAAATATCATGAGAGTAGCATTGCCAACACTTTGGTCTCAAGAGAACTGAGCTCTCTGGAGCAATTCAAGACTCCAGTCACCTATCCAAGCTAATTGTAAGTTATTTGGTACAGGTTGCTTTGGTCACCACTTGAGATCTCTCTTAACTCTCTTAAAAACTTAAGCCCCTTACAATTATAGCACATTTCAAAGATAGCCAGCTAAACTTTTGTTTCTGAACAAGTAGATTTGTTTCTACAGTTTGCTTCCTGTTTTTTTTCTCACATTCATATGTTTACCTTTTATTGCTTTCTCCTACAGGCAGCATTACAGTTGATGAATTAGCTTAAGCTTGGAATCTTCTGTTGAACTTTTAGCAATACCATAGACTTATTGTGAATCTCCCACTGCCACTCTGCAACTCTGTTCCACATTCCCCAAACTAGTGTAATACATTTTTCTGTTGAAGGAGTACAATATACATATAGAGGGTAAACTATAAAGAATGAAAAACATGAGAAAAACATAATTTGGAGTTTCCTTTTAAGCTTTATTAAAATATTCTGAAGGAATACTTAGCATATTTTGATGTTATGCTTTTATAGAACTAATTGAAAACAATGTTAGCAAGTAAACATGTTTAGAAGTGCATACTTTCTTCAGGGAGGTCTAATAAAGCAGCTTGTTATGCACAGATCCTCTCTTCCAGTTCCCCTGGTATCTTTGTATCTTCACTGTGCTCCAAATACCATCTGCTGCTGCTTATGTGCCTCATCAGTGAAATGTAAACTGAAAATACTGCACACTGGCACAACAAGTGTACACTGAAGACACATCTTCCTCTATTGGTGAAAAACAAAACCAGAACCACATTACAGTAACAGCTACAGAATGTAAAATATTCATGGTGGCCTGTTATGCCCTAGAAGTTCTTTTTTTTAAGCTTAGAAATGCATTAAATGCAGCAACCATTTTTTGCTTGGCTAATTGGCTCTTGCAGCTCCAACAAGCTGGGTAGAATAATTCTTAACGGTAAAATCAGTGTAATGAACACATTAGCACTGTTTTTTCCTAAAGATTAAATGCAATTTCTCTCATGAGCAGGCAGCCTCCTTAATTTGTTGAAAGTTTCTGCACTCACAAGTTATTGAGAACATTCTCCATACAGCAAACCAGAAGGCCAAGTAAGTTATCTCTTCTGGGCTCCAGGCACTATGCTCTAAAACTCTGAGATTCATGAAGCACAAAATGCACTAAGTGCAATTTGATATTGAACCGACTCTAAGTGGAAGATCTCCGTTAGTTTTCCAAACACCTATAAGGCTGTTAAGTGTTCCATATTTGATTAAAAGTATCTAGAAGAAATCTTCCCATACTTGGAAAATAGCAACTTGGAAACTGACTGTACTGAAAATTAGCGCTGTGTAATTGAGACTTAAAGACAATTTTGTGCTGGTGGAAAGTTATCATGTCAGTGACAAGTTGGACTGGCTAAAATGGGATGTGTGGTCCAGGACTGGGCTGGAGGATTAATTCTGTTGTCCCTCATGGTGGCTGGCTGGCTCACCATGTGTCAAAAGGAGGTGATTTAATTAATACTGGCACAGAATCATGAAAATGAGCTTTACAAAATCATCATTAAAAGATATAAAATACTGAAAACTAAATACAAGCAAAGGTGTGGAATGTTCTTTTCTGCATTCCTTTTTAATTTATTTCGATTCTTCTAGCTTTATTAACTTTAAGCTTTTCTCTGTATTTTTTAATGAGGTAAGACCAAAATTATTTGTTTGTTTGTTTGTTGTAGCTAACATGTTCCCATACTATAGAACTCCAGATACAGAAGTGGAATGAAATAGCAGGCAGAGTGAACAATGAATACTCAGAAATATTTGCCCAGTAAAACTCAAGGACTCTGTGACTTTTGTCTGGATGAGAAATGTGGGCATTGTATAAGTTGGTCGGGGCAGGCAAGTGATTTCAAGTTACTTTTTTGCTTATTCTTCCATAAAAATATCATAACCCAGTTTCACCAAAAGCTTCCTAAAACTTTCAGCTTTGGTTGTGCTGCATTTAGTGGATTGGATTTGGGATAGCATATACCCATACCTAAGGAATGTTACAATGATAAAATAATGCCAAGTCATCTTATTTTATTATCTATATCTTAATGTGAAATCAGCACTATAATTAGGTAATTTGAAAATGTAATAAAACTTTGTCCTTGAATTATTACAGATAGATTGCAATGACAGCTCTGAGCCAAGAGATGAAATAGAGAAAGGATAGTGTAAACTGCATGGAGTCACCATATAATAGCAATTTTCAGTGTTCTTGTAATAGATACTGTCTAATAATTACACATTGCCTAGGGAGAATTCATCAGACTAGTGTAACAAATAATAAAGCACATTATCATGATAAGTGCATGAATTAAGTTAGAATCTCAAAAAGTACAGAAGTTCAGTAATTCTTTTAGGAAACTCAATCTACATTAGCAATTTCACCAAAATGAGGGCATGTATTGTGTCCCTTATTGCAAAATAATGGAATTGTCTTTAATAAAAAATAGAGTTTTGATTGTAGAGTGAGATGGTAAATTTTCATTGTTTTGGCTGTAATAAAGACAGATGCAGGACATTATGTATTTAAAATGAACATTTTTACTCACTAAAGCAATATACATTATATACAACATGCAGCGCCAGACTGATAAATTGCTGGGAAGACAGAAAGAATGTCAGTTTGCATTAAAACAACAGCATTACTTCAAATGGCCCTACCAGTGTAAATGAGATAATAATTCTGGCTCTCAATCTGCTATATTTAAGCCAATAGGGTCCATTTTTTCTTTTAGCACAATTTCTACTAAAGTCAATGGGTCAAATTCTGCTCTTAAACACACTTGGACAACACCATCTATTTCAGTGTAACCACACAGACCAAAATGGTGGCAGAATTTAGCCCTCTGGCTTGCTTTATTTTACAGTGACTTTCCTGCCATTTGCAGACCAGACAGACTGACATGTAAATTTAGACCTATGGCTATTGCAGTTGTACATTGCTCCATTTTCCTTTTGATCAATTAAGAAAAAAAATTGCTCCTGAAACTTAATTCTTAGATTTGCTGTATCATTACAATCTTTTTTTCCCCTTCAGTATAATGAATACTGAGTTGTGTAATTATATTTAGAAGAGGCATTAAATAAAGCTCACAATTTGAAATATTGAACAAAGTATAGATTTGTGAGCAAAATGTAGCTTGTGTAAAGAATTATTTTATCTCGCTCAGTATCTTATGAAAATTCTGCTTGTCCTTTGGGAGCATGTATCATTATGTGCTTCAAATTTCTTATCCATTAAAAAAAGACATTACCATTATATAATGCTAAACTGAAGAGTCCTAAATTGAAAATAATAAGTTACAAAACTTGCCATGTAAATGGAAATCAGTGCACATACACATCCAGTGAACTAGTACTACTAATAGTTGTCTAGAATATAGAAAAGAATAGGTGGCATGAAAATATAATTAAAGTTATGAATGTTATAAAAAATATATGGCTGGTGTTTCTAACCAGAATTTACAGATGGTTTTCTTATTTTTTTTCGTAAAATTTTATTTGTAAAGAATGGTACTTAATATTTATTCGAGGAATGAAATAAATAACTGGAAGAAAGAAAGGCTGTTCTGTGTTTATTGTTGTACAGACTTCTTAGTTACTCTTCCTGGATCACAATACTGGGTATACAACAAATTTCTCATCTCATCTAGAGAAATCCTGAGCTATCTAATTTGATAATCGTACTCTAAATAACTCATGTATGCCTTGAATTGGAAAGAAATTAGATGACGTAGGATAGGTGTCATCTAGGAAGCATAGGTAATACTGAGTTTTTCAGAAGTATTTTGGTAACTAGTTTCATTGTTAGGTGCCTAAATGTTGCTAAAACATAGTTCTGAGAACTCAAGTCCCATTACATTTAATTGGTATGTAGGTTAATGTGCACTGCTAGTGCTTTCCTGGAAATATCAATGTTCTAACTCAGATCAATTTCCCCAGAGGAAATGTGGTAGGATCTGTAAAGTGATACATATTAAGTCAGCACCACTGCATTAAATGACCCTCTGAGTGGAGCAAGCTATATTGCTTGAACATCTGATATGTTTGTCAAGCAGTTAATGCTACTGATGTAGCATGTCAGTCAAATCTAATAACTCCATACACCCTGTACTAGCTTAACAGTATCAATAGAAACCAATGAAAAGAACCTGCCCTTAATGCTTGAATAAACTCTGAAATTAGACACTGAAACCACGGAGGCACCTCTGGAAGAGTCCATTCCCTCCCCACTCCCCCACCCCCCTAAAAACTCCTTTGTAAATATTCTCTGTTCAAAGTTATGGTTTTTTTAAAATAATCCTCTCTGGACCTAAGAATTGTGCTTTCTAGATGCAGCACATGGAGTGGGGATGTTGTGGTTCAGATACCTTTATATCCTCAGGGCCAGGACATCTTCCCAGGCCAGGAGTTTAAACCCTCTTAAATGGGCACTGAGCTGGAACATGTCTTCCATTTTAGTTTGTTTTACGATTCTTGAGTAGAAGGCAGGAAGCATCCTACCAAGGCATGAACGTGTGAATTCCTCAGTTTTCTCCTATTCTTTCTCTCAGAGGTCTTATGTTAGATAAAATTCCTTGAGGAGCTGAAATATGCAGTGCATGCAGTATGAAGATATCAGATTTATCCTAGAACTACTGTCACAATTTGATTGTTAGGGATCCACAGAGACAGAGAAGAGATAATTAACTTTGGTGCTTGACTGTCTGTTTCAACTAGATATTATTTTACCAATTTACATGACAGTCTTAAAGGACAGAACGTTTTTTTAAGAAAAACAAAAATCTATGGAAAGAACAAAAAGGTCTTGGCATCCTGTAATGCAGTACTGCCATAAAACTTTGCTTGTATACTGCTTTGAAGTCCATGGAGAAAAGTGCAATAAACCTGCAATTTTATGTTATGAAAGGTACAGATAGTTCTTCCTCCAAATTTCCCTTTTATCTGCAGTTTATTTGGCTTTCAACTTCAGTTCTCTCTAATAGAATTGCCTGATTTTGTAACTTCTTAGTGCAGTGGAACTACAGATTTTAACCAGTTATCAGGCAGTAAACTTCTTTAGATACCACAGAATATGTACTTATATTTTTAGTTTTGTTGATCTCTGTGGGAATACCATTCAGCCTCTTGTAACTGGCTTTGAACTCTTGCCACATTTTCATGCATATTCTACAAGCTTATGAATGTGCCTGTTTTTATTTTGGCTGCCAATTTCTGAGATGTAGAAAGGTGTTGATTTCTCTGTTTCTAGCATGTTAGAGGACTTAATTCTGCACCGTGGCTGAGATACTGGAATGGCAGCAGTGCTGTGCTCTGATTACCCAAATGGAATGTTTACACTACTTGCTTTTTAAAATGATTGTCTTTATGTGCTTCTGAGTGAACTAAATCCCTTTTTCTTCTTAATACTAGACCTCATGCAGTCCTGAGGCAGCAATAGGAAAAGTGCTTAGTTTAGACTTGTTTAAAGTACTTTGTGAGCTTGCTCCTTGTGCTATGCAGTTGCACACAGGTCCTTATTCCAGTCCCTACTGAGTGCTTAAAGGTCATCTTCATATTAGATATTCTTTTACAAATGATACTCTGTCTGACATCACACGGATACCTTTGCAAGTTCTGTATCCAGTGTATGTGCAGTATTCTCAGGATCCTGTGCTCAGCTTTGCAGTGCATGCACAGCCACTAAGGAACAGCCAGGGAGTTCTGGCTGCATTGGCTGCTTCCATCCCCTCACATCCGTCTTATGTTGTTCATTTTAGCTAGGCATTTCAGCTGGGGAAAATTTGGCTGCACATTTCCTGTAAGTGATGGGGAACAATGTATATTTTACCTGATTTATTATACAGTTTCACCTTCCTCTTGTTCTCTTGTTGCTGAGTTGCAGGTAAATAAGATGATCTCAATTACTGAAAGCCCTGTGGTTTGTGCAGCGTTAGATTTTTCTATAATGAGCCATCATTATGATTTGGGAGAAGCTTGTTTTGCTTGAATGGTTTATCAGAGGTTTGGTGTCTGTTAATTGTTTCTTGGCTTTTTTTTTTTTTTTTTCCTTCTTAATTTTTATTCTCTGACTGTTCTGTTTGGATTCCAAGAGAAATGCACTTTTTGTTTATCTAATACTTTAATTAAACTACTCTGCATTGTTATTCAAGCATATCACTGTTGGTATTAAATAATAGAAACAAATTGCCAGCTGCAGGACAGAAGTCAGGGACACATTTTGGAGGAAGTTATGCAGCATTATTGACACAAATTTGTACTGATGCACTGCAAAATACTTTTCTCCCATATAGATGCTGTGACTCTGGGTTGTCTCACATATGTAACACCCTGTGTTTCAGTTCCTTCAATGGAGTGTTGGGGAATGGCTCAGCAGATATCAGACAACATGACTCTTGCTCTCTTGAGGATGAATGAACTTCCTCCATAGACTGAGCTTTGTAAATCAATCACACATGCCCTGAACCAGACAGGGAATTGGTGGGCATTGTGTGAGGGGTCACTGACACTGGGGGACAGCAGTCCCACCAGTGCTGTTGTGGGAGGGCACTCCTGAGGCAATGGGTATGTCTATTCACTTCCATGAAGTGGGATGCACCATCAGACACTGTTGAGCTCAGTGTTTGCTTGTCTGTGGTCAGAATGGTTTCATAAGTCACTATGCACATATTTGTAAGCACAGTTCAATTTTAACAGCAGGAACAAAACACAACCCATGCTGCAAATTGGATCACTTCAAGAGGCACAGGCTTTCAGGATGGTTATTTGACACTTCTATTGGGTTGAGTTTAACCTGTAATTCTTTGTGGAACAGGCTTTCCAGTGCAGTAGTCACGACCCCAAGTTGCTGAAGTTTAAGAAGCATTTGGACAATGCACTCAGATGTTAAGATTGAATTTTTTGTGGTCCTGTGTGAAGCCAGGAGTTGGACTCAGTGATCCCTGTAAGTCCCTTCCAACTTGGGATATTCATTGATACTGTGGTTCCATGATTCTATGGACTCAGTTCCCAGATTGCTTAGTTCTGCTAATCACTGGTCTAAGGAGCTTCACGAGATTTGCTGTGTCTCTTCCTAATCAGAGTATCTCTCACCTTTCCTCCCTTTGTAGTATTTCTTTTGCTTCCCTGTTTTGTCTCCCAAGATCTATGTAGCATCCTTATGGTCACGCAGTAATCAATTTAACAGCAACAAGACCATGCTGGAAAATGTTATCTTCTTAACTGCAGGGCTGGATCCTTAATTCTAACCTTGCCTCGGAGTTTTGTGGCCACAGTCAATAACTCCAGCTGGAAGGATGAAAGCACTTACTGCCCCCCAGGTCCATATTACTGCTTTGTGGGTTAAGAAGCTTGATAGTTCTGTCAGGGCATTTAATTGTTATTGATTTGAATTTAGTGACTAACTTCCATTTGTATACTAGTGACTTAAATATCTGTGAATTTCTTGTTTTTTTGCAGTATTTCATCTTTTATTAATCAGGCCAGTCGAGGCCTTTGAACTCACTACTCTGAGGGCGGAGTAAGTGCACAGTGCTTTGCAAATGTCTGCAGATGGATACATACTTAAAAAGAATGCAGTACTCCTCCCTGACTTATTCTACCTGTCTCAAATACTGCACAGCAGGCTAACAACAGTAAGGTTTCATGTAGCACAGGTAATGTGCTGTTCAAAGCATTTCAAGACTATGGCTGTGAGTAAAGGACCAAGGCATGCAATCGACTGATCTAAAGAGCACGTTAGGAATGTCTGTTACTTTATCTTGATATGCACTTTTATTTTCTTAACAGAACAAAACGCTTCTGAAATAGATGAGATTTCTTAAAATATCAGGCAGGACTCACTGGATTCTACTGATTTTGAGTATAGTACTCTTTCCTTGAATAATTCAGTGTGACATGTAGCTGTCAGATATGCAACCCAAATTCTGAAACTAGTTCATATCTGAATGATAATGCTCAGTAAGTCACTGATGGTTTTGCATTTTTTAAACACAGTCTTCTACTAGTAAGGAGGATTAAAAAATGCATTCTTGATACACTCAGAAAAGGAAACAGGAGATTGAAGTTCTGGATAATGTCTGAACATTCATAGTTGTAAAAATGCACAATTACTGTTTTCCTCCCATTTAAGCCAGTTAAACTGAATAAAAGAAGTGTTCAAGGTGCACAGTATGCTGTCTTTGTACTTTTGTCTGCAATTGTCAAAAAAAAAAACCCAAAAAAACCCAAAAAAACACCACATACAACAACAACAACAACAAAAACCCAAAACCCATTTGCTTCGGAGAAAATTTACGGCACAAAATTATCTATTATTATCTATTTCTAGCATGTATAAATTAATACCACTTGAAAACATGTGAGAAGAAAGCACTTGGGAGAAGAGACTGCAGAGGTAGGCGTGGGTTGAGAAGATTCTCTGCAGTTTTAAGGGATGTGTGGGTTCTGTCAGTGGATCACACTCGGTCTTCCTCTCTGCCACCTCGCTGCCTCATCCCTGGGCAGACACATAGGCAGGGAGTCACAGGAGAGCAGAGAGGCATCTGGAAGTGGGAGATACAGTACTTCCCTAGGCAACTGTTTTATTCTGTGTGTGCAGGGCTACTCTGTGCCTGAGCTTTCCCAAATTGCCTTCATTTGATTTTTTAAGATTTTGACCGCATGCAGTTTGAGGATAAGTCTGTACTTCTGAGTGCTTGACAGTGTGGTCAGATGTGGGTGTTTATGGCACATGCATGCAAATTTTGCAGCTGGAGCACATTGGGTCAGGTGCATACCACACCAGCTGCATCTCACTGATGTGCATTTCCTGTGCAGTGAGAGAGAGCATGGGCACAGTGTGTTACCTTGAGAAGCCTGGTTGTAGTACCAGGGTTTTGTGCTGTCCCTTTTGGGTCAACAAATCTAGACAAGCAAGATTTCGTAGTCTCAAGTGCTTGTCTAATTTTGATTTCATCTGGATCAGTTTACACTCAAGCTGGAGACAAGGTTTGTTCTGAATCACAGAGTAAGTAAGTCAGCTCAGGAGTTTGTAGGGCTTTTGAAGCAAAACTAAAGATTAAATTGTAATAAAACAATCATGAATAGCTTAACAGCCAAGCTGTATGGCTAAATTGCATTTTCTGCAATAGCAATTCGTTGCTACAAGAAATAAAGCAAGAAGAAAATAATAGCAAATCATACTGACGTGGTAACTAGCTCAGAGTACAAGGATGAAAAAGCACATAATTATTGTTTCTTACCACTTCTCTTAATCTCTCACGAAGCTCATTTGTATGACCTCTAGCTACTTTTCTTTGATAATATATAGCACAGTATTCTTGAGCAGAGAGTAAGTCAGTTAATCTTTCTGTCAGAGGGGTATTTTAACAATTCACACTGTAGCTGGAATTAGAAACTGGTGAAGCTACAGATGAGATGTTCTGCAATGAGTAGACATTAATTTTACCCATGCTGGTGCTCCAAAATTGACCATCTGGTTCAGTAAGTAACAAAATTAATTTACATGTTGACCAACTATCAGCAGTTTCCATTACATTGAACACCTGTTATCACTTACAGCCATTTTTATTGAATATGATGCATTAGCTTTATGTTATTGGTGCTAAGGATGCATACAAGAATATGTCATCTATTTATATGATTCAGATGTTGCTTAAACGATCTATTGAATTTGCTGAAAAGCTTATGAAAGAAACAATTGTATTTAGGGATATTACCAGAGAGAATTCTTAATTAAACATTACCAATTACTACATCCAAATATGCTATCCTGTGTGTTGTGTTACAGTCTGTGAGTGAGAATTATTACATGTTGTATTCCAGTGGCTCTTCCAGTTTATTTCAGGCTTTCATCCAATTATTAAGAGAAAAAATGTTTAGATATTGTCATATTCTTATTACCCGCAGATAAAAAAAGTTTCAAGGAAATCTTGTAAAGCTTGCCAACAAATGTCCCCAGATGAATTCTGCAGTAGTAGAATCTGGAAGTAAAACTTTAGTCTTTCAAGGTATATCAGTTCCTAAAGATTTGTGGTTTTAAAATATTTTTGCATAGTTATTCACGAAGAAGAAGTTCTTCTGATGTCAGGCAAAAATATTTCAGATGACAAGAATCTTGTATTATGTTTTATTATTATAGAGTAAACAGATGATCTGAAATTTCCTGGGAAATGTACAGGTATTATGGACAGAATTTTATGGAAGATGGGATGGCCTGTATAATGCTTCTGACTCCTTTGTTAGCCAGCTGCATAACCACAAATAAAATATTTTGTGTAGTCCAGATGTAACACAATTGACTTCCTCTCCTGTTTTGTCTCAAACTGGGTAATCAGCAAGCCTCTTGTTGAAGGCCCAGAGGGATGCCAGTATAAAAATGAAGAACAGCAAAATTATCAGTTGAGGAAAGAAGCATATGTTTGTCTTCTTTCTGTATATTATTTTTTTTTTCATCTTTCCTTTCTCTTTTACTGACAATTTGCTTTTCATATTTGCTTTTAGAGCAACATGGTTTATCTTTCACTTCAGTGCTTTCACTCGTACTTCAGTGTCTGTGAAAAGTTCTCTATGAGCATTCAAGTTCAAGATGATATTAATTTTTTTAGTTTCATGCTAGAAGCTTTCATCCTACAGTTTTACAGGTATTCTTCACAATTTACCATTTTAAGAATATCACTTAATATTTTCTAGAAGGGTTTTAAAATGTCTGCAAAGATGAAAGGTAGTCACAGATTTCTTCAATATGCCCTCATCTAATTTTACAGGTTTCTGCCTAACTTCCTATTAATATTAAAGATGATTCAAAACTTTTAATTTAGTGCTCATTCCTGTAATGTAGTCAAGGAAGAGAAACTTTGTAAGCTGAGAATGAAATTCAGATTATTACCAGTTGTATTTGGAGTAATCTATGTAGCTCCCTCCAGAAAGAATTTATTTCCATTGAAAATGCAACAGATACAAAGAGTACAATAATGCTGTTTCATAAAAAATTTCTCAGTTACAACACACTATTTTTCAATATAGTCACCACCATTAGCTTGGCATTTTCATGAGCAATGAACAAGAGCCTGCATGCCTCATTTGTAAAAATCAGCACCACTGAAGGTGACCCACTGTCACTGTCGCCTCTGCTGAAATGCACCACCCACCACCTCACTGTGCTCATATCCACTATAGGGTGTCCATAAACATTCAGCAAGTGTCAGTGAATGTCAGTGGGCACTGTTTTCTGCACTGAAGAATTAAATTCCACATCTTTGCTTCATACACTTTTCCGTGTCAAATGCCATTTTATCAGACTGCCCCTCTACTTCCATCTGTCACACGGCAACAAAATGTAATGGAATACTGTTAGGAAGTTTCACTGTCTACTGCCATGCAATAACATTCACCTCTGATGTTGTGGGCTGACATAAGATAAAATAGGAGGCATTACTTTTGGAGCAGCCGTTGTAGAAGTTTCCACTTTAAAGGTTGTCACTGTGCAGATGTTATAATATTGGACTTTTTAGTGAGCAACTGCTCTTAGAAGTATTAAATGTTCTTAAAAGACCTTAGGCCACAGCAAAATGAGCAAACAACACCTAAAGCAGTTGCAGTGTGTGAAAGATTTCCTTAAACTTTATTATTTCTTCCAGAAAAAGTGTTGAGGTGACTTGTACAAAGTCAATGTGGACATTCTTCAGGTGATTATCCGTGAGAATCTTTAGTCTATTTCAAATATATTAAGCAGGAAATATGTTTAGAAAGAAACAAGAGTAAGAAAGTAGATCAAGCATGAACAAAAAGAGGCAAATAAAACTTTTCAATTAGTCATACAGTCAGTTAGTCAGCTCTGTCTCTTCTTTCTCATGGGTATGGTAGAATGACAGGAGATAACAGAGGCCCCTCATTTTAAAGTTGTTCATGTGTGATGTTTCTGTCACCCTAGGCAATAATGAAGTGCTGTTTAGGAATCGTAGTATCAAATAAACTTTAATGTTGCTCATGTCAGACTAGAACAACATTTAGAGTTTGAGGTATTAAAAAGAAGTAGTGCCTACTATATACTACTGAGATCACAGGAGAACGTAGGTTGGAAGGAGCATCTAAAGGTTATCTACTTCAGTCTCAGTGCTGCTGACATGGACTTCTGTTGACATGGTTAGACCTGAGGTAAAGTTGTGAAGTTATATTAAAAATAAAATAAGAATCTTAGAAACTGACACTTATAACCTCTATAACAAAAGAAAAAAGAGTATATTTTGCAATAAGGCCCAAATTTATTTTTATTCCAAATCAAAGTAAAATGACAAATACATATTTTCAATTTTTTTATTGTAAGAAAAATGGATTTTTATTAGTCCATGTAATGGAATGTAAGGCATTCCTCTGTTAACAGGACAGAGCAGTTCAGGAGCACGACCTTAGTTCTTTTGAGAGAAGAGTCTGACAATTATTCTTGTAAACACTGTCAAAAACAGGAGTATAGGAAGAACATTACATAGACACAGTTATAATTTATCATTCACTCCAATCTGTGAAGAGAGAAAAAAGCATCTCCTAGGGGTGATCCAGATAGTACATGGCTGTAATCCCATTATGAAGATACGCCTCTCCCTGTCTTTAGATGGGGACATGGTGACTCACCAATAAATCTAAACAGATCTGTCATGGATCTGCCCAAATGTAAAATGGATCTGAAGAGCTGTACCCTGAAAGTGACCTTTACTTTTCAGTAAGCTTAAAAGAGGCCTAAGAGGACCAGCACAGATAAAAATGTCTACATTTGGTTGAAAGAAACAAATCCCAGAAATGAAGCAGTGTTGAATACCAGTTGAAGAACAGAAATTATTACTGCATAGAAATGACATATTTTCTGACATACTGTTGACCACTGATATAGTGCTGCCAACAGGCTTTGGTCACAAAATCCGATGTTTTTGTGTATAAAGGATTATCTACACAAAGAGAACAATTTACAAGATATGCTGAAGAAGATTACCCTAAGCAAAATAATGGTTCTTTTTTTGTGCATGATTTTGCTACTAAATTGATGGAGATATATACATATATTTAAAGGTATACAATTGTCAAAACTGTTCTTTGATGGCAAGCTTTCTATATAGTCAAGTGGAAAAACATAGACAAGGTGGGCATCTGGAGTTGAAATTTTTTTTTTTTAATTTGTGCCTTAAGATGTTTTTTTGTTATTGTTGTTTGTCTGTTTGTTTGTTTGTTTGTTTTTCAGTTTCAAGTAAATGCCAGTGAGACTGGCTTTCTCTTAGCTTTCTCTTTTGGAGACATGCACATTTCACTGGCCACACTGACTCTTGTTGAAGCAAACTAGAGGTAAATGAAACTAGTGGCTGTTTCTCCTGGCATGTTGGATTGATTTGAGAGTAAGATGTTTGCCCTAGGGAAGAGAGGCATTGCATCTGCGTAGAGCTGAACTAATGTTTTTTATTTAATAATTTATGCAGCTCATGAATTTCCTTGTAACAGTACACCCTAGGGAAGATCACTGAGCACACAGACTGAACTTAGGACCCTGCACGTGAAACCATGAATGTCTGTTGCCAAAAGGCCCATCTTTGTCTAACAAAGCAACAAGAACTTTATAAACCACATCATGGCTTGTCCACTCTAGAGAGTGCTGTTTCAGTCAATCACTGTTGAATGAGCTGATTGTCACCCAGCCAAACTCAGTTTTATTCAGTAATTCGTTACATTTATTAAATTCCTCAAAGCCCATTTAGATGTCCCATATTAGCAAAGCAAAAATAGTAGACCACATTTAACAGAAGAAAAGGGCATAAAGAAGAACAGGCTAAAGTTTTTCCCCATCAGGTTTCTGTAGACTAGGAGCAGTTGTTTCCAGCCTCTGCTCCTCTTGAGGCAGCTTGTGTCTGTGTTGCTGTGGATAGGATCAACCTTGAATTCTTCTAGAGTTAACCCAAAAGAGCAGGACAGATTTGATTACTGATCAGCTTTGAGTGGAAGAAAGGGTTTCTCGTTCCCCCTCTTGTGACTTACCAAAGCTTTGAGCCATTTTTTTCACATACTGCTAGGATTCTCAATAAATTCTTAACATGCCTAGAAAGCAAGAGAATACACACCAAGCCAAGCCAAAGACCCACATGGCTCAGCTTCCTGTCCTCAAGAGGGGAGAGTAGCAAGCACGTGGGGAAAAGACATGAGAATGAGGACAAAAAATAATGCTTCTCTTCCCAGTAGGAACTTGCAGGTTTGGCAGACTTCCCAGTCAAGGCACTACCCACAGGCTGTATCCATTCAGATTGAACAAAGTTCGATCAGAAGTTAATTAGGGCTTTTGGCTACTTGTGCTGACATCAGCAGAGCAGCAGAGATTTCTGGGAAGCTTGGTGAGGTGGTTTTATGTAGTCCTGTAATTATCTTGCAGAAGTGCTGTTTGGTTGCTGTGACCTGTATGAACAAGGTCGTGTCATGAGAGCAGGGTTAGCTCTGTATCTTGTCTGCAGATGGAGAGAGACTTTCTTGAACGTGTTAGCTATAAAGAATCATTGCTACATTTATTTCAGAGGACTACTCTTGCCCTGAAAGTATTTGCAATCATTATGTTGTGAGCATTTATGGAGGCACTGTTGAGAGTTTTCCAGCCCAGCCACACATGTCAAGCAATGCTATTTGTTTCTGCCACCTCACTGAAGGAGCAGTAACTCTGCTTCCAGCGGGACAGCCGGTGTTTATAAGTGTCACAGTTTCTGAGAACATTCCCTCCAGTCACACTCATTTGTTTAAACTGTTCGCAGAAGATAAACTCAGTAGGGCCACAAGTGCAGTTAGATGATTATTAATTCACATTTTTAGCACAGATTCTGCCTGCCTCCTTGACGGAACAAAGTATAACAACCTCAGTGGCACAGAGAATAAAAGTATAATAAATGCCAACATGCTGCTACATCAATAAGAGGCAGCCATCACCCCCAAGTACTGGTGCTAAGCAGAGTTGGGAGTTCTGCTGTAAAACACTGGCCACTAAAAACTGCTGGTGGTGCTCAGCATGAATCAACAAAAATAGTTGCCAATACCTTCAGCACACCATAGTAAAAGGAGCTTCTTTCTCCCTCTTCTCCCTGCTGCAGCATTGCAGGAGTACATATAGTTTAGCTCACTGAATGAATTGTTTGTTATCTCAGAGATTTAATGACAGATTAATTATTGTATGGACAGCAGCAAACAATTATATTGTATCTGCTTGGATATTTGTTAGGTCTGAACTGCTTGACTAAACGATCTTTATCAAGGAGGGTGGGGAGGGAAGCCTGAGATTTTTCAAAGGTGAAGAGGTGATTTAGGAATGCAGATTCTAGTAAGTCTGTTTTGTGCTGCCAGATCACATAGGACTGGCATCAAAAAAGCATTTGGGTATGAATATTGCTTTCTGCCATCAAACTCTTCTATGTGCTTGAAGTTCAACTGCAGCGTGTGAAGACAATCAATGAAATGTTGAGAGGTCTGAGAAACTGAGCATGCAGGTCATGAGGTCATGGTGAGTACATGAAATCCTGTGAACATTTCTCTGGAGAAACCTGATTTGCTAGAACCTGTGTAACAAGGAGGATATCACACAAAGGAGTTGCAGAAATAAGAGCATAGGGACATCCTCTCTCCTCATGCTCTGTGTCAGGTGTTGCAGCTCAGTGATGGAGTTGAGGCACTACAGTGCATAGTTTGAAATAGCAGCTGCGAACAATACCTCCTCCCTCTGACAAGAGCCCACACTCCTTTTTAGTCCTTTTCCAGGTGGGCTTAAAATCATGAAGTTCTCACCTGGAGCTGTATTACTCCCTCCAAACAAGAAGATATTAAGGACCATGGCCTATATTTTGCCCTGTTGGAGAGCTGCTTTTGTTATGGATCCTGCTCCTGTGAACTTTCCTGGTGCCCTGCAGATGTCAAAAGCAAAGATTTTGGTTTGAGCATGACGAATTCTTTTTAATTTTATGTACTTGCTCAATTGCTACCTTTGGTATGACTAAGGTTCAGAAATGTCAATTATTCTTATAGCTTTTTTTACAGTAAGCTATACACACAGAAACACTACCACTGGAACTAGGGTCCCTTTCTTGACTTGCTCTGAGCAATTATTGCTGAAGAATTTAGTGAAACAAACCATAAAGTGCTTCAGAAATTCTGGGAGTCCCTGAGGCAGAGAAGTAGCTCTAGAAAATGCATTTAACTGAGAAAGTATGAAATGGCTTAGATGGCTTAGTAGAAAATGTCCTGAGTTTCAGTTTTGTAAATGTGTTAGTTCAGAGGTGTGGTTATAAATATTAATTTTATTTTGACACTTGAAAGAGATATTTGAATGCTGGGTATGTGCAGTGCAAAATGATTAAAAATTATTGTGGTGTATGAAATTTATGTTTTAGCTAGTGTGATTACATCCTTCTAAAAATGTGCAAAGCTGTAATCTTTCAAAATTGTTTTTGCAGTAAGAGATTAAAATTCAGTGAAGCACTTCATATATTTTTAAACAATCATGATAATTTGGAAGTGACTCAACATTCTATTTTAAACATAAGTCATAACGATCCATGCTCAAATTTTGTTTCCAATAAAAATAGCCATGTCCAACAGTCACAGACATTTTACTGTATATCAATCCATAAAAGTACTGAGGGAACAGTGGTGTGAAATCATCATATTGATATGATCCTATGTTGGTATTAACTGCGGTTTCCAGTTAAATACTCTTCAGAAAACAATTCTCAAGATGATGAAGACAAACAGGCAACTCCTCGAAGGTCACAGCAAAAAAGGTTTCTCATACCATAAGCCACCATACAGCTGACAGATATTAATTGCTTCTGTTTATAGTAGGCATGGCAGAAAGAATGAATTGGTTTCTATCTGAGATCAGTCCTTCATTTTTGAATGAAGGATGGTTCTCCTTCCACCCTTTCTTCCTTCGTTGCCCCTCCTCTTATACTAAGTGCCTGCCCTGGAATTTCCCTCATGTGGCTGCAAAGTCTGGACAATTTGCTTCAGGCTGGGATTAGACAGCAGCCAAAAGTCTGTGTGGTCGCAATTCTGCTGCATTTACTTTACAGATAAGGATCTTACATTGGGGTTAGACTGCTGAGGGTAAAATTAGAATCAAAGTATAATGAGAATAACGTTAATGTGCTTCTAGATGGAATACGAAGAAAGAAAAGTAAACGGATACTCAAATCTTTAAAACACATAGCTCTTTCTTAGTAGTTTGAGTTAGTGCTCTCATATTCAGTGGTCCCCCTCTGTCTCTGTCCACTGAAGGGTATAAGGTATGTATATTTTTTTCTGGAAAATGGTTTGCTCTTGTGTCAGACGGACAGCAAAGAGAAATAACAATCTTGAAGCTGTATGCTTTTGTCTTCATAGAATCACAGAATCACAGAATGGCCTGGGTTGAAAACGATCTCAGAGATAATCTAGATTCAACCCCCCTGCCATATGCAGAGTCACCAACCACCAGACCAGGCTGCCCAGAGCCACATCCAGCCTGGCTTGAATGCCTCCAGGGATGGGGCATCCACAACCTCCTTGGGCAACCTGTTCCAATGCTTCGCCACCCTCTGAGTGAAAAACTTTCTCCTAATCTCTAGCCTAAACCTCCCCTGTCTCAGTTTAAAACCATTCCCCCTTGTCCTATCACTATCCACCCTCGTAAACACTGTTCCTCTTCCTTGCTCCCTTCAAGTACTGGAAGACCACAATGAGATCTCCCCAGAGCCTTCTCTTCTCCAAGCTAAACAATCACATTTCCCTCAACCTTTCCTCATAGGAGAGGTGCTCCAGCCCTCTGATCATCTTAGTGGCCCTCCTCTGGACCTGCTACAAGAGCTCTACATCCTTCCTATACTGAAGGCCTCAGGCCTGGATGCAGTACTCCAGATGGGGAGTATGTTATTTCAGAGAGATGGGGCACTATTTCTTATCTACATGGACCTATGGCTCCTAATCTGACATAAAGCATTAAGGGGACAAGGCAGTTTTTCTGTGTCTAACTGTTTCAATTTATTGGACAGTCTCCTTGGATGGACTCCAGACATGGCTAATTGCCAAGACAGTCAACTGAGCCTTCCCCATTATTGCCCTAGCCCTGAATGGATGTTGTGGGAGTGTGCCCTACTGGCACCAACTCTTTAGCTCCTGGCTCATTGCAATAAGCACAATGTCTCTGTCTAGTCCCGTAGAACATTCTATTGCAGAAATTCTTTTTCTTGGTAGAAATAGTAGTAGGAAACTTGGTAGAAAACCATCAAATAGGTTTATTTGAAGAACTTGAAACAATGTGTTGGTGATGTCTCTTGATGCTGACTGAAGGAGTTTTGATGGAAAAACTTTTTTAGAACAGCATATTTTGACAAACTTTACGATTTGCCCATTAGAAGTAACTAAAATTAGAGAAAGGATTAAAGATGCAAGGCAGAAACAATATCTGAAGAGTTCTTGACTGTATAATGTAGTGAAAGCACTTTCCTTTGATACCTTAAAGGTTCTTGGTATTGAAGATTGCCCTTGGAAAATGGAGGTGATTCCCAGATGATGCTTTCAGGCCATCTGTATTTGGTGAGATGCTTTTAACGGGCACATTCTCCCCATTTCTGCTATCTGACCTTAAGGGAAAAAACGCATTAAAGAAGGATATTCTGAGAATGTGAGCATACCTTGCACAGCAAGACAAGGCTCTTTCTTCACTTGATTTTGAATTCCAGTAATCACGGTTAACCCTTGTACTAATGCTTTAAAGAGAATTACCAATCTGTATTAAAACTGAATTTAACTTTGTCACTCTCTTCTCTCTCTCTCTCTCTCTCTCTCTCTTTCTTTCTTTCTTTCTTCCTTTCTTCCTTTCTTCCTTTCTTTATTGGATGGTAGATATTACTAAAACTGTAAGCCAACTCCTCATGGGAATTTAGATTATGCTTGGGAATCACTGTTTTCCACTCCTGCTTGATAGAATAGGACTCTAAAGCATGGTGGAAAATGCACTTCTTTGACAAAATAAAAAGTATAGGAAACACAATCTGCTACTGCTTGGTATAGGGGCAAGTTGTATCAATGCCAAGCCCATGGAGTTGAAGAAGATACATCAGAAACATCAGAGGAATTGTAAATCTGTCACAGTGTCCTAATACAGGAGCAACTGCAGGTAACTAGACCAACCATACTGAACAATCTGGCAAGAGGGTATCCCTGCTACAGGATGTAGAGAACTGCAGGAAAGTGAGTACTAAGTGTGCTAAACTTCTAAAAAATTTAATTGAATTCACCATACAGTTTTTGAGTAAATTTCTATAAAATGAAAAGTTGGTACAAGTCAGCTTGAAGGGTGTACCAGGATGTCACTAAGGGTATGCCCTTACTGAATAAACGACTTAAACAAAGTTGGTACTAGTACCATTGCTATACACCAAAAGTTGTGAATTTCAGTCGGCAGCTTGGTTCTGTAGTGCCGTATTTTTGCTTCATATTCAGTACTGATGCCGTCATTGTGTCATAGTGTCATCATTTTATGCTCACATAAACTGCTTTACATATAAGCTATTAAAAAAAATATTTATCTATTTATTTATTTTGGTGGAAATAATAGAGATGAGAAATTAAGGTTAAATCTAGAGTCTGACTTCAAGAGTGTCTTTTCCTCTTTCCTGTTAAAGGGTATCTAGTATCTTTTTCTGGATACCTTCGGTTTTCCTTCTTAAAATCACATTTGATCATCCCTGATAGAAACTGCATTAAACACTGAGCACAGGAACTCCTGCTCACATTCTGAAATGTGCATAATATTGTGTACACATACTGTGTTCTTTCTAATCACAGCAGTTTAGATAGTCTCTGATTCCTGAGCGGGACCTGTTCATGGAATCAGTGCTACGTAGTTCTGGTTTGAATGAATAGATAGGTACAAAATCTAACAAATATTCTTGAGTTCCTTTTCCAGTAAAATACTGACAATTTCAATATCATCACTGAGGACCAGGTGGCAGCTCAGTATTCTGAACATCAGAAATTGTTTTGGCACAGTTTGGCTTGTTCTCCACACCAACTTATTTCTAAACTGATCTGAAAATTCAAAATCTGATCCTTCACTGAGAGCCTTGGTTTGCCTCTCCAGTAATGGGAAACCTTAATGAGGTAGCCTGTTGGGAGGAACTGGACAGAGGACCTGTCTGCTGGTATCTCAGCAAAGGGGAAACATTTGAAGTGAATGAAGATACATCAGTATCAGTCTCATCTAATCACTGATCCTTCTATTAAAAACTTTAAGAGATTGCAGACGTTTATATGTAATGTAGCATATCGTCTGGATTTGTAAATATAAAACCAAAGTAATTGAATTTGGAAAACGAACTCATTTTCAGTAGGTAGAGGAGTCACATCAGGGTTTTCAGGCCTCTAGTGACTCTAGCTGAGCTTGAATTTATGTTCTTGAAATGAAAGCAATGCATGTCATTACTTATTCCCTGAGCCATACCATGTTGTTAGTATATTGTCTCTGATGTTTTTGTTTTTGGGAAGAACTTTAGGCAAAAAGAAATTCTGCTTCTGCAACTCTCTTTTGGGAGCTCACATTGATAGAAGATGATGTAATGGCTGCTGCATTTCGATGGCTGTGTCTATAAAATATCTCTCTATATAAATCTATAGACATATGGTTTGAATCAATTTATTTCCGTTCATTGCTTGTAGTTCTCAAAAAGACAGCAGAGGATTTGCTGACCAAATTTTGCTAGATGTATTTTCTGTTTACAGCTTCCAAATTGTTTCAAAAATATGAGAGAACATGACCTTACTGTGAATAAAAGTAAGATTATTAGGTGGTGAGCAACAGGAGTGAAGATGCTCTCTGTGCTGCCAGTGGAAACATGGTAGATCTCAAAACAAATTCTCTAAAATCTGCTTCACATTAGTAAAAAGATCTGAGAACTTGTAGATAGTAGTGGTATACAGCACTGTGAATGGAAGCAATCACTATTAAAAAAAAAAAGAAAAAAAGAGAGAGAGAATCAGACAGCAACTGAAAAAGAAAAAACAGGAGTCCTGTTCACATCTATTTTCCAGCTGTTTTATCCCAGCAGAGGTGGCTATTTTATGTTATGTCAAGCTAAGACCTGGTCTTCAAAAGTATTCACTGAAAGAAGAACAGCTGAAAGAAAATTTCTGTTTCCCTAAATATGGTACGCTTATTCATGTGAGTCATTCCACACTGGGTAGGGTATGTAAGGGAAATTCTCCATGCCATGGAAATTCCCTGTCATTTTGAAGATTAAGGTCACTAAGTAGAAAGCAGAAGGTTACTTATGACAGAAAGACTTTCTGCAAAGGTTCATGGCTCACAGGAGGGAACTACTGATTGCCTGAAAGGCCTGAAGAGGCATTAAAAATGAGAGAGGTTCTTCCCAGAGGCATGCTTAACAAAGAGCCATCCTTCCTCCTTTGTGACATGGTGACATTACTTTTTTAATCCACCATAACTGCTTTTTGATGAAAAGGAGAATGGTGACAATACAGCCAATGAACCTGACTGCTTTTCCAACTACTATTCAGAAGAAACTGTATGTGTTTAGAGAAAGCTGGAGGCTCTAGGTTTTGAAGGCATAAAACTCAAGGAAATTATCAAAAAGCTACCAAATATACACACATAATAATAGTAGAGAAGTAATTTAGTTTCTATTATGACTAATTCTTTTACTGTTTTTAATAGGAAAATACATACATGCTGTTACTTGACAAAGGAATAACACTTGCTACCCACTTATTCACTTATATTAAAAAACACCCAACAATCTAGTTTATTAAAATAGATAATATTCTTGCCATTTATTTCCACTTAATGCAATAATCTACCTTTCATTCGTGTAAAAGAGAAGGGCAGTACATTGTTCCCCAACTTTCACTTGCATGTTCAGTCTCCCCTCCCCCACCAGTTTTCCCTTGCATTTTGAAATGAGAATACTTTGGAGACAGTGCCTTGGTCTGATTCTAAAGTAAGGTCAGCATTAATCTTTAGAGATTGAGTGGCTTAGTTATAAGTAATTTTTTTTAGCATTTCTTATAAATGCTTTAATGGAAGACTGTTTAACAAAAATCAGTTATTTTCATGATTGTTTGGAAAATTAGTTTAACAGGTTCAGTTCTGTAAATTCAGTTGACGTTTTTTCCAGCAGAGGGCAAGAAAGTATAGCAGATGAATATGGTGCTATTTTCCTGGACAGCTTCAGAAGAAATGCTAAGCAGTATAGCCCGAGGAAGGAATGTAGAAGCTAATAACCATTCCTCTTCTAGGTCATAATGGCTTTTAAACAGTCTTTAACTCCTCAAGGATAACCATGGAAAGACAAAGTAGGAAAGGAGTGGAGGAGACCACCAGAGCAGCCAAATGATGTGCACTGCTTTGTCAGCACCAATTCTTTCATCTGAGACCTGATTTCTGAGGAATGTGAGGAAAAGTATGCGTGGTGTCTTTTCAAACCAGTGCCTGTGCTGACCCAATATTTAGAGTAGCTGTGGGATGAGGAGGCACTCAGCTGCCTGTCTGATGCAGAGCTCTATCCTTAGCAGTCATTACGGTATTGGAGTTCTAGCCCATGAAGCGTGGCCAGCATCCTCTCCGAGTGTCTTGTTAACCTCAGATCTTAAAAGCTCCAGCTGATGCTCAGGAATAAGTACAGACTTTGCAGCTTCTGTGTCACATATAAATAAGGTTTCCCCATAGCAGTGCATGTGTTGTTGTGGTGAACATGTGTGTTCCAGAGACATGTGGAAACATCCACAACTTTTAGCTGTTCAATGGAGTAGATTAACAGAATATTAAATTTAAATTGGTTAGGCAGCAGTGTGCATTTATGAAGGTGTTTGTCAACTTTTTTCATTGCAATGAGTTTAAAGAACTGCTAGAAAACTAGAAAAACCTCAATGTCTCTGTTTTGAATCTATGGCTGCTTTGTTTGTGCCATTTTTGCTTGCTGTTGACAGTTCTTGAACCAAAGATATTTGATTGGGACAAAATTTGGAGCTACCAGTTCTTTCCTAATTTCATTCCAGTAAGTGATATAGCTCTTGAGTAAGTTATATCATATTCTATTTTGCTTCTATTAATGGGATCATTAATTTTATTTCTTATGATAATGATAGTAGTAATCTGAGGAATAAAACAAGCTTTGGTTGCCATAATTGATTGGACAGGTTGTGTTCTCCATATGCAGCCTAAATGTCTGAGAAGAACAAACAGAAGTATTTCAAACAGTATAAAAACCTTTCATTTTTATGTGATAATAATAATAAAAACAAAATTATACTGATTATATTCCAAAATTTAGAATGGTAGAAAACATGTTATTTTAGAAATAATTATCTGTTTATAGTGTTGCCAACTATTTTGGAGCAGGAAAATATCTGTCACAGTGAAAGCCATATGTCAGTTTTCATAAAGGTAGTTTTGCTTCTCTGTGTGGTTGTTGGACATGAATATACCACAAACCCAAAGTTTCCATATTGCTTAAGTTTCTAAAAGCAAATTCTGGTTATACAGACATTAATACCAATTTTACAATAAAACTGGCATAACAGCACAATTAGCTTGCAGCTCTGGTCAACTCAAAAGAGTACATAGCAGTGACCACAGGATAGTTCTGGTTTTCTTTTCAGCAACACAGAGTATTCATATTTTACATAGAAAATATGTATAGCTGTACTTTCAGTTGTTTTTTTTACTTGTTTTTTTTTTTTTCTTTTTCTGTTTTTTTTTTTTTTTTTTTTTTTTTGGTGTGTGTATGTATTGTCTCAAGTGCTTCTGATTTGTTTATAGTAGCAAGATACAGTGATTAATTTATGGCTATAGATTGTTGTTTTTTCTTTTTTGGTCTTTGAAAACATATCAGCATTTTTATACTGGATTACAGAGGAAGCATACCTGTACTGTATCCTGTAAAATGTTAGTTACCATTACATCATTTAGTGTTTGTTCATGACTGTAATTTTTCTAAGACACTGTAGCTTGGATCATTTAGAAAAACAGAAGACTTGCCTTTTTTTGATCAGAATTCTTGTTTCTTCTTCCCCAACCTCCAATATCCAAGACAATTTGAGATGGACTATTTATTTTCAAAATTTCAGTTTTAGTAGAAAGAAAGTACAGTTTTTCTTTGTATTTACATATTTTTGTTGACAAATTGGAAACGTACTCACCTCAGATCTTTCTAGGACATTCACAGTCTTCTAAGGAGTAATGAAGACTATTAAAGAAACGAACAACAAAAGTTAAAGTTTTAGTATACTAAAACATTAGTAGTTACATAGAGTTTCTAGAAACTAATTAGTTCCTAAAGTATTCTTACTAAATATTGCATAAATTTAGAATAGTTTACTTGATTTAATTTCAGTGAATTTCCTGATTGGAACTGAGGACAGATTTCAGCTTAAAGAACTACAAAAATATTGTTGATTGTCTGATTATTGAAGTATCATGGAACAAAGGAGAGCTATCTCTAACTCAGTCAATTGTTTATCTAGGAAAAAAAAAAAAAACAAGAGAGTGCATAATCGTATAGTAGATTAGATAAATTTTGTTTTTCCTAGTCATGCGTTAAAAAACTTCTGAGAAGCAGCTGGGTGAATGATAGTTGTCATGCTATCTTCTGACCCATCAATACCTGATTTGTCACTTGGTATATTCCATCCATGTTGCTTTTATTTGAAGTTCCCATTAGAAATGGATGTTGAGGTGCACAATGCTTTTTTCTCATAACATTTGAGATAATATCAACCATATGTTCTCCACAAATTTCTGTAAATACGTCATGAGAACATATCTATATTATTCCTGTGCTCTCTTATACCAACATTTGTCTGAGATGTTTGTGAAGAATGCAAAGTCTTGTGACAATATAAAAATTCTCTGAATGCAACTAAAATTACTATGAATGTTTTGGGATATTTTTAAAAGATCTTCATGCACTGTTTGGAACTGCTTCCCAGAGCTCTGTTTGTGTCTTTATAATTTGTCTAAAATCATAGTAGATACAGATTACAGATATTTATCAGGTGTTTAAACATCCAGGATGCATAAACTCTGTAGAAGTCTATCATCACTTTTGAAGTGAGAATTTAGTGTCACGATTAAGTTTATTGTGTGGATATAAAAATTTAATCTTATAGCTTTTCTCTTGAGTATATAATTTGAGACCTTGAGTTCTAACCCAAGTCACTATGATTTTGATACTAAGAACCTGGTAAGTTTTTTCACTAATTTTGACTTTACTTTTATGAACATGTGAAAGACTTAAGCACAGTTCTCAAATCAATAGCATTCTACAGTAATTGCCAGACACTTAGTTCTTTTGCATTTTGAGAACCTCAGCCTTGATGATCACTTAACTTAAATGAAAAAATACGTATATATTTTCAAACATTGATGCAAGCATTCAAAAAGTTTGTAAAGTTATCAACAACAGTCATACAGCGAGCAGATCTAACTTTGGGACTGTGATTAAATACATGAACAAAAACAAATCCAAGCCCCTTAACTTACTGATACAAACTTAATGAAATTAGTAACCTTAGACAAATTAGAATGATTATTGTATAATATTTTGCAAAGAGGGGAATATTTTTAGTTTACTGATTTTGTTTATCCCGCATTTTGAGTTCACAATGGCTACAAATATTTAAATACCAAACGCCAATCTGCTCTATTTTCTTTGAGTGATTTGCAGTGACAAGAGGTTGCATGTTTTTCAGAAAGCTTATTCACATCCTGATAATGCAGCATATAACTGAAGTGCTTCACTTTGCAGACCTGTACAAGAAAATAGGTTGGTGGAAAGGATGACTCACATAATGCTTGTAGTGCTTTAGTGAGCACTGTAAATTTCAGACAAAAATTCAACAGGAGCTGGTATCTCAAATGCAGCTTGGTGCCATGGGGTGCAGTTAAAAGTCAAGAATAACTGACAAATTTGTGTGAGTAACCTTTAGTAATGCCTTTTTATAAAGAAGATTCTGATTGTTTCTCTTTGATGCTCTTTTCTATCAAGATTTATCTTTGTGGATGTTTGTACTGGCAGGGGTAATTCGCTATTTATGGTATGCAGAATTCATTAACATTAGTTGCTGTATTGTGTTTTTTAATCACCAGCAACATGTGTTACAGGGTACAAATTTGCATCTGTTATGCGTATCATTCTGAAGTTGGTTAGCGACTCAGACACTTCTAAAAAAGTTAAAGTGACAACAGTGTAAAAGTAATTAAAGCAGACTTAACTGATGGTGTGCCACAGCCACATCCACATTCCTCTGGCCACAAAAATGGATTCACAGGCAGCTCTTCATTGACTTTTTCAGTCTGTTTCATATTTGCTTAATGCACGCAAAAGAGTTTTGATTGGAAATACATCCAGGCTAAAAATGGAGAGGAACGTGAATATTTCCCTGGGCACGTTATTCTGAGTCTGAAAAATCTCTTAGAGTTGTTATTGTTCTCTACACTGAACATAATTATATTATTTTGTGATCAAAAGAATTTCAGAAAAAAAAGATTCTTTTTAGTGCTATTTTTTTCTGTGAATGTTCTTAGCCTATAATTTGGCAGTAGCTTGACATGAAAAAATAGCCTATATAGAAAATGTCTGTTTTAAATTCTCCATCATTCTGACAGAATAATAGAATAATTTATGTTGGAATAGATCCCTGAAGGTCAACTAACCCAACCTTTTGATCAAAACAGGACTGATTTTGAAGTTAGATTAAATTTAAAAGTTAGACCAGGCTTCTCAGTGCTATTTCCCAGGTTAAATTTAAGTGTTTTGAGGTCCTGCAGTTTCTGTAGGCAAACTGGTCCAGTGTTTGATCACTGTCAGTGGTGACTTTTTTCCTGATCTCCAATCAGAATTTGTGGGGGTGCAGAAGTATGTTCCAGTGCACCTTCTAGAAGGATTTGGCTCCATCTCTGCACATATTCCCCTGATTTAGTGATGTGCAACAACATGCATTTACTAATCCAGCCCAGAAGACTGATGCCCTTCCTTGCTGCAAAGAGCGCTCTGTTGGCTCCTGTTCAGTACTGTTCACCTAGAACACTCAGGGCCTTTTTTGAAAAAATGATTTCTGTCTACTTTTCTGCATGCAGCAGAAAAAATACATAGTGAGAGGAATAGACTGACTTCATCTCTCTCAGGTTTAGGTTATTAAGTCAGCATGCTAATTATGCAGGCAGCATCCTCTACCTCTTTCTAGAGAGAGGCTCCTGCTCTAAACTTTCCTTCAGAAGAACCTCTCCAGTATAAAGAATGCTCCTGCAGAAACCCTGGTTAACCCAGAAAATGAAGATAGGTACTTCATCTACATGATTGATTAACCAGACTTCATGACATTGTTGAAATGTCATAGATCATTGAAATGAAATAGATTGGTAAAATTAAAATAATATTTTATTTTAAAATGTAGTCTGATTATATATCAAGTACAGCTGCAAGATTTTAGAGAATAGGGGTTATAACTTCAGATCAGCAATATTTTTGCTTTTTATTTCTGGCAGACTCAATATCTAGTGAAAGTTCACTGGAATACTGTACTTACAAACTTCGTTTTATAGGATCATATTTTTATCTACTTTTTTTTGGATTTGGGAGCAATATTTTTATAATTTACATTAAACATTTTAACTAAAGCTAAACCTGGAAATTTGACAAATAAAATACAGTACAGAAAAAAAATATCTTATTTGAAAGAAATCAAGCTAGATTTGGGGAAAAAAAAAAATAGACATACTGCAAAAGGCACTAGGTATCAAAACGCTATTTAGAGTCCAAGGTACACAAAAGAAAAGGTGTTTTAAATGAGTATTTAATGAATAATAAGCTGCTGAAGCACTAGTTATTGCTGGCATTAGTTGGAAGGAAATGAAAACTAAGTGTTGAAAGGAAAAAGATATCTCTTGTATGAATGATAGTGTTTTGAAAAAAGGTACAACTTGAAACATTGGTTTTACAATATATAACAGCACAAGTATTTACAGGTCTTTTCTATGTAGGTTGCTTCAAAAGTAATACCTCCTAATTTTTTCCCATGGAAACTACAATAGATACGAAGAGCACAATAACACCTTTTGATATAGCAAATTCTCAGCTACAAAATACTATTTTTCAACATAGCCACCACCATTAGCTATGTATGAAAAAGAGCCAGCATGCTGGCCACATAAAAATTAGTGTGACTGCTCAGAATGTGTCTTGTCTATGAGTTTAAAAAGGGAAATATAAAAAGATTGAAGATTTGAACCAGTGTGAAGGGTGAAAAATTTTTCCTGAGTACCCTATGAAGATCAACATACTACACCATGGGAGCAGACTATGGTTTTGTTCACATACATACTGATCTCTAAGGAGGATTACATACTTTTCAGAGCCAGTTTCCTACTCTTTCCACAAATAGTGTTACATGGATCCATCAGCACTGAAGCAGAAATGCATTTTCAACTCTCTCAACGTATCTGAACCCTGACAGTAAACTGTCTTTCATCTCCACAGTGAGCAACTGCCCAGTTCTGACATTAGTCTCTCCAAGTCACCACAGTGCGAAAGAGATATTGTTTCCATAACTATGGAAACACATAATCTGCCAATACCACTTTATATGAGACTGAGACAGTTACCCTCCCAGCCTGGGTAAACCTATCAGGTCCAGAAACTTGTCTGAGTAGAAGATCTTAAAGGCAGAAGTAAAATATTTCTTTCAGACTCCCTCTATAGATCTGTTGTGCTTTAACCCTTGCAGGCATTTCTGCACCACACAGCTACTCAGTCCCTCCAGTTGGATGGGGAAGTTAAATGGAAAGGTAAAAATACAAGAACTTGTGGGCTGACATAAAGTATAATAGGTAAAGCAAGATGTGTGCATGAAGCAAAGAAAAACAGGGAATTAAGTCACTACTTCCTAACAGCAGGCAGATGGTCAGCCATATCCAGGACATATCAGGCTAATGGTTACTTGGGAAGAGAAATACCATCACCTTGTGATCAAGTCCTCGTTATTTAAAAAAGAGAAGTCATACTGTATTTTCAAAATTTGTTTAAATACTGAAGTGTCAGCAGTACTCCCAAGGAATTTAAATCCCTAGAGCATGAGCTATATGAAAATTGAAACTTAGATCTCAAGCTTGTTTGGGCTGTTTTGAGTGTTTTGTTTTTTTGTAGCTTAGCTTAGGCATTCTTTTTATAGTTAAAGAGGACTGTGAAAACAACTAAAAGCTAGAGATATTCCACAAATAGCCAGTCAATTTTTCTTCCTACGTTCAAATTGGCCAACCTTCTAACAGTAAGTCATTAAAACTATATAGGCAGAATGGATGGGGAGTGTCATGACAGCTTGAGTGACCATTAGTGAGTCTGCAAGGAAAATATTAAAATTGCTCATATTTGACAAGTTATAACAAACTACTGAGTTCTGCAAAGTCACGTGCCTCCATTCCCCTTCCTATGGGTAGTGCCAATTTCTATTACATCCATAGGTACAGCTCAAATTTCTCCCAGATCTTACAATGCTAATGTGAGAATTTTTAATATGTGACTTCTGAGTAGCACTGAACTGAGAGAATGAAAGGTGACACTTCTAATTTAAATATTTTTATTTTAAATCAAACAAGGTGGATTTTCCAGAATGGATACATTTAGACATAGATAGCTACTACTTCTACTGGTGCCTCAAGACATCATGACAAGAAATTGTTTTATCTCCTAGTAGACCAAATTCATAGAATCATAGGATATCCCAAGCGGGAAAGGACCTATAAGATTCATCAAGTCCAGCTTCTGGCTCTACATAGCACTATCCAAAAATGAGACTATATGACTGAGAGTGTTGTCCAGACACTCCTTGAACTCTGGCAGCTTAAGGCCATAACTATTGCCCTAAGGAATGTGTTCCAGTGCCTGACCAACCTCTCAGTGTTCCTAACCCCCAACCTGAATGTCCCCCGGGTATAATTCCATGCCATTCCCTTGGGTCCTGTCACTGTCATCAGAGAGCTGAAATCAGTACTATCCCTCTGCTGCCATCATGAGGAAGCTATAGGCTATGATGAGTTTTCAGTCGTCTAACATACCAAGGGACTTCAGCTGCTCATCATATTTCTTCTCATTGGGACAATTCATCATCTTTGTAGCCCTCCTTTGGACATTCTCTAATAGCTTTATGCCTTTTGCACTTTTAGTACTGTCAGCAAACTTGCTCAAAATTCCTTCTAGTCCTACATCCATGTTATTTATGTATTTATGAAAGCAGCAAAGAGAACTGGTCCTAAAAGGCTGTCCTGGGGAACCCCACTGACTAGATATCATCTGTGACAAAAGTGAAGTATATAGAATTGTACCAGATTGAATTTCACAGACTGCACTATGAAAGAAAGATCATTCTTCTATTTCTGGATATAAATGCATTGTGACAAATGTCATAAAGAATTAAGTATCTGCCATTGTTATCAGCTTTTCAATTGAAATTTGACATGATCTCCTTTGATTATCTGATTATTCTCAGATTAAGATCATATGATTTGTCCTTATCACTTTCATAATTGAAAGATAGTAAGCTGTCTCAAGTATACTGTAATTATCAATATCTGAAATATTAATTGTCTTGTTCAAATATGCTAAAATTGTCACTGTCATGATATCATACTAATGTTAAATTATGGGACAGTATATCCACAAACCTATTCCCTATTTATTTAACATTTCCTTAAGCTATACACTATTTTTGAAATCTAACTGTGTTGTATTCAGAAGTCACTTTTTATTGCCATAGGATTTCATCTTTCTAAATGTGTTACAGGTGGAGAAAACATATTTATCATTTCTCTGCGAATTAAACTAGTTTCTTGTCCTTCGTGTCACATGGGAATTGATATTTTGTACATTTCTTTTTCTAAGTGCTGGGCTGTTTGCCTACTTGCAGAGATACTGAAGTTTTTCCCTGCTGCTAGTATTCTAAGATGTGAACATCACTAGTAAAGATCTAGAGTTCTATGTGAACAGCAGAAAGTGATATTTGGATGGGAAGCTTCAGTGAAAATGGAAATGTTTACAAGTTTTAATTCTCTTTTCTTTTTTGTGATTATCTTAATCCTTTATCCAAAATTAGTAACGTGTTGTAAATTTGTCTCAGAGATAAAGAGCAAACCTAGATTTTGATTACTGGTGATCTCTAAACTGATAAACTGTTTAAATAGATCAGTGAAGTACCATTCTTATCAACAAGCCTGACCTTCTGCTTTCTTCAGACAGTAGAATTTTATTTACTTTCTGTATTAATATTCTAATTTCTTTAGTTTAAGAGAAACATTTTCTAGAAACAGTACTCTGTAAGTGGTGAGGAAACTCAGGATAAGCTCACTGCCTTACCCCCTCACACTGTAGTGAAATTCTGATTTGTATAAGGCATAAATTGTGACTACCCAAGATGAACAGCATACTTGCAAACATATACTTCATATCTTTTCATTCTTTCTTGGAACAAACCCACAACATCACCTACCAGTGATTCGTGGGTAGCTAGCAAGGTAAAACTTAATTTTCCTGAGGAAATGTAATTATTAAGTTTGTTTTAGATAATTTTCCTTAGAAGCTACAAATAATTACTAGTATTGTAAGATTTATTATGAAGTCTAAATGACTTCATTGTCTAGAACTTTGTCTCTTGGACTTGTAAGGTGCTACTGCACATACTAGGGAAGTGAGGAACTTGGAAAGGAATTAAAAAAGTAAAGATTCCTTTAATACTACTTTGTGGATAGTGATATTCCTATTCACTGCAGTGTTAAAAACCAACTAGAATAACACTAACACATAAAAATCAATCTTTGGATTCTAATCAGTTGGTGTAATATGTTCTATCTTGTCTTTTACTCCATTCTCATGATTTTTCATTATTATGTTTACTCTGAGTAAACCACACTTGGACGAAGAGGAGTTATATATCCCTCAGTAAAGCAGTAGAGCAAACAGAAGTGATGATCTTTCTAACTGAGCTGAAAAGCACTTTTTCATCAGAGTTCCACTGATGCAAGGAGGAATGGTGAATATATTCAGCATGTCAGGTGAGCAGGAAAAACTCTGAATACAGATTTAGTATAAAATAACAAAAGGGAAAATTCATCAAGGGACAGAGCTCTGGGAGGTGAATGGCAGAAGCACTTTTTCAGGAAGTACTTTTTCTTCAGAATTACTTCAAGTTTCTAAAAACAGGTTCCATGCCAGGCACTCAGAAGCTAAAGGCATCCATAAATTAAACCTCACTCTTTGCAAATCTGCCAGTCGTGCAGATTTGAGAATTATGCAGCCTTTGTGAAACCCTCCTTCTCTGAAGCATAAGTGATATGATTCAACACATGCAGTCCTGTCTGGGATTTTGTTGAACATCACACTGAGACAACAACTAACTTAAGTAGACATTAAAACGGCAAGACTGCAAACCTTGTATCTGAAGTTGCTAATCAGTGATTCATTCCCTGTTAGCTTCAGAGTTGTAATAGAGGTGCCTAATTCAGGGTCAAACTCACTTAGCAGTCAACAAAAACAACATTACTACCAGAAGTCAATTTTAGCCCATTTTTCTCTCTCCATTGATTAGCGAGGAAACATAGTGGGGTCAAACTACCCTCAATTTATTTGACACAGTAAAGTGCTTGATGTTAAGTGGGATAAATCTGGTTATGAGTAGTTAATCCAGTCAGGACCATCCAAGATCAGCCTAAGATGTCTGAGAAGCAAAATGAAATTCAATTTTCCTGTTGTTAGAATGGGCTGAAATAATGCTGTATTTGGGCACTGATAAATGGCATTTATGTTCATGGCAGAGCTCTGATCTTTTGGCTCCATAGACAGCCTGTGATTGCCCAGTGGGACAACTGAATATTCTTTTTAAGGGATTTCATATTCAAGTATTAAATAAGTGTCTCAGACCTGGTAGGATGGAATAATTTACTGCCTCATTTCTACAGCTCATTAAAATCCTTGGAATGAAGGATTTCCTGTGCCTGGGCCCATCCCTTCCAGGGCAGTAAAATACAATTAGACATATGGAGTGGTATAAACCTCCTCCTCCAGGACCTTTTTGCTCCTGTCCTCTCTGTATGATTGTCCATTGAGGCTTAGAGCTGTGCATTTTGTCTAGCTTTCACAGAATCATGGGAACTATGTGTTTTGGAGAGCTGAGGGTGGGATTGTGAGGCCCTTCTCAGTTCCAGCAGCCAGCGAAGGGACTAGGCACAAAGTCCACTGTCCTGGGATGGGTGGCTACCACCCACCACGGCTGAGGTTTTAGTTTTTCTAACTCTTTCCATTGTCCAGGGTGATTACCAGCTTTGCCCATGCCTCAAACAAGTCTTAAGTCGTGATTAGCAAGGTCATGAAAAGTGAGAAGTGAAAGAGAATTAATAGTGAGTGAGAATGAATAGTGGCCCTCAGAGCAGGGCCACTAAGATGATCAGAGGGATGGAGAACCTCTCCTGTGAGTAAAGATTGAGGGAATTGGGCTTGTTTAGCTTGGAGAAGAGAAGGCTCTGGGGAGATCTCATTGTGGTCTTCCAGTACTTGAAGGGAGCAAGGAAGAGGAACAGCTGTTTACGAGGGTGGATAGTGATAGGATAAGGGGGAATGGTTTTAAACTGAGACAGGGGAGGTTTAGGCTAGAGATTAGGAGGAAGTTCTTCTTACAGAGTGTGGTGACGCATTGGAACAGGTTGCCCAAGGAGGCTGTGGATGCCCCATCCCTGGAGGCATTCAAGCCAGGCTGGATGTGGCTCTGGGCAGCCTGGTCTGGTGATTGGCAACCCTGCATACAGCAGGGGGGTTAAGACTCGATGATCATTGTGGTCCTTTTCAACCCAGGCCATTCTATGATTCTATGATTCTGTGATTCTATAGTGAGATTTATTGTGTACCTTGCCTTCCATGTAAATTTAAGGCTTGAGAAAACAGAGTGGCTACTCAACTAATAAGTTTGACTAAGCAATGTGTGTGGTTTTTTATATATCACATTGTGATCAATATTGCAGTGGTCAGAAACAGAGCAGTATCCTATCTACAAAAAAGACACTTTTAATTTCCTACTTGAATTCCAGAAGGTTCTCCACTCTGAACAATGCATTGTTGCCTGTACTGAACAAGATTTATGATTTGAAAGAGCCAGTACTGAACATACCAAACACTAAAGAAATTAAATATTTTTGGACATCAACTTATATCAGAGACATTACCTCATCAAATATGAAACAGAAAGAAAGAAAATGATCAATACGTTAGAGAGTAAGTTCTAGAAAAGAGGCAAAGCAGGTTTAACCTCCTGCTAAAGGAGGAGACAGCCATGAGAAATCCCACTCAGCTGGGTTTTTTGTCATTATGCAGTTCTTGTCAGGGTCTTAGCACTCAAAGAGAATAACCTCTTTCTGATACTCTGTCTGATGAAAATGTTGATTGCTCTATGTAAACTGAAGTTAGAAGCTTATCTCAACCTGAAAGTCAATCAGGCAGCAGGCTTGTGAAGAGATCTTCAATCATTTAAGGATACAAATGAAACTTCTTTGGGATTACATGTACTATGACAGATAGAGGGAACATTTTGCAGAGGGCAGATGGACAACTGAAAGGTGGGACAACTGTCTCAAAACTTTCAGTTAAAGCAGAGCTTCTAAAATCTGTCACTAAGAAACTATTGGGTGATTGCCACAATGGATCATGATGCTTGGCAAAAATGTAACTTCCGGTGCACCAGACAAATTCTGACAAAGGAAATGCCCAATAAATTTTCTTAATGGTAACTTCTGTCCATTAAGGAAGGAAAAAACACAAAAATTTGAAATTGAATTTTGCAAGGTAAATAACATAAGATGCTTTTTTTATGCTTTTGTACAATTTTTGACATAACCTCTGTAGGAAATAGAAGGGAGTGCATATTACATTGCATTGCCAATCATTCTTTATTGTGATAGAGGTCATACATTCTGTACTATTCCCTTTCTTACTGCATTTAAAGTGACTAGGTACCTAAAGAAAGAAAGAGAGATTTTTTCTTTTTTTTGAAAAAAAAAGAAACCCACTGCATTGCTGCAGATAGATGTGGCTTGTATGGCTTTTTAGAATTCATATCCTGACCTAATTTTGAATTTATTTGGAGCTGATTTGAATGAGGGGTTACTCTAACTCATAAACCAGACCAGTAATGCAGGAAGCAACAGAACAGGCTGCTGTTTGGCAAGGATGTATGAGCATAACTAATGAAAACATTATAGAAAGGCTGCAAAATTAAGCAATCTGACTGTAATGTAGTTAAGACGCTTCAGCAAAGCAGGACTAATTTCCAAGAACATTGCTATCATAACTATCCTTCCTCTGGGACATCAACTAGTATCTCTGTGTGATATTACATTATAGAACTAGCAAAGAGGAATATTTATGGTGGTGTTCTGGTCGTCTCTTCCTTGCTCCATTATACTGAAATAAAAGCTCACCTGGCTTCGCTTTGAACTATATATGTAGCTTTAGCTGTCAGAGAAGTCTTCACAGGAAGACCATGTTGTATATACATGCCACAGTTTTCAAAGCTGTTTTGGTAGCTTTGGTGCTGCACTGCATAATACATTCTTATCCTCCATTCCCATGCATGCAGCCTTTATGACTGTTTATACTGGAAGAAATATATATTTCTTATATATATATAGGTATTGTGCTCCTAGTCTGAAATAACTTGTGTAAACTTGGGAGAGTAGAATATTCACTTGCCCCAGTTCAACATATACTTCATTGTTCCTGTAGGATCAAATATAAATATAATTGCCCTTTATTCTATATCCCTACTGGATTATCCATATGAAGACATGCATAGTCTTTCAATATACAATTATAACAAGAAGCATCTTTCAAAACCATAAATACTGAATGGGCAATATGTGTTTCTTGGTAATCTTAATACTAAAAGAAAATAACCTCTTCAAATTACATTAACGGATCTAACAAATATCTACTGGATACAATTAATAATAAAACAGATCAACAGTGCACAAAGTCCTGACAGCTATTAAGACTGTAAGAAGCTCATATAAATCCCAGAAGTGCTAGATTGGTAGACTGTTTGATCATAGATATATCAATAAAAGACAAATAGCTGTACATATCATGTTATGCAAGATTCTCTGCTCTTTCAGCTGTTATATTTTCTGAAGCAAGGATGTTGAATAATAAATTAAAAAAAAACACTTTGAGTCTTAAACATTTTTGACTATAAATGCATAACAACCTCCAGAGCTTGGAACATGTGCATTCCTCCTTTAAAATCTAAACATGTTAAGTTTTCAATGGAAATATGTTTCTAACGTAAGACTTTTTTAAACCAAAGCATTTTAAGGAGAGATAATTACCAAAATAAAAGTTGAAAGAAGAAATAATAGCTTATTTTCTATCTGTTATGTCATTATTTTACATTTTCCCAAAGAATGCAAGCAAGATTAAATTCTTCAAAGGCTTGAATGGGTCACTGCACTGAAGGAAAACAAATTTTGGAATTTCTTCTTGTATTGTCAGCTGCTTGTACATGTAATGACAGTGTTATGAACTGCCAGAATAGTAAATACACGGCATCAGTGCCAAATCATATGGGATTTAAATCTGCCATAATAATGTTTTCATAATTACGGAGGAATGTGTAGTGGCCTTTGGAAAGAAAACTGAAACTAGTGACACTGAATGATGTCTCTATACTTAACCACAATGTTACCCCTCAGATTATTCTTTTCTTTCTTTTCTCTTTCTCTGCTATTTGATGATTTGTTCATTTAGCTATAGGCAGATCTGTCACCACTGGGGCCCACTGTCGAGCACATAATTCTTGCACAGGAGAACTTCTATATTAGATATTTTTCAAGGAGACAGATTTATAGACTTATGAACCTGAAAAATCTGAATATAGCACAAGAGAGAAAAATTAGGCAGTTTCATAAGACATAAGAACTTATACAAAACTATACAAGATGACAAATGTCAATGTGTTAGATTTTAATGGATCAAAGCATTCAAGTCTGTTACTTTTTATGGCTTCAGTTTTTGTGGCTTTCAGGAAAAATGTATCAAGGCCATAAATTCTGTATATCTATCTCCTAATTAAAATAGAACCAGAAACAATGAACTTATTCTCTACAAATTGGATTAGAAATTTTGTTCTTTAGTCTTTGTGTCCCAAGTAACAAACAAGCCAACTGAAAGAGACAAAAGCAATAGCTAAATTTATGTAGCCTAGAAAATATTTCTACTTAATAAGGAGTATCTACTGAATTATACTTTCAGTATTCTTAGTATTATTTTAGTATGATTAGCTATTTTTTTAAAACTACATTTCTGTTTAATCTCTGGAAGACATTTTCTTCACTCTACACTATATTTTACCCTCTGGAAAGCAATGGCAAAGATACTGTAGAAACATCTTGCTTTTCTCAGCAGCATGGTCCCCCCTTTATTTTAAATTGTATTATAATAGTTGAAAGATTTTATTTTGCTCTTGTAGGTCACACATTATATTCCCAACATGTACACATCAAAAAATCTTGTTACATGAAGAACTCACTAACAAATTAAAAAAAAAAAAAAGCAACCAACCAAAAAAACCCCCAAAGAATACCAAAACTCAGATGCATGCCATCTTCTGTGTAAATTCATCTTCTTATTTTTCATACAGCAAACATTTTAGAAACTACATGTGTCTTTTAAAATCCATAGCTGCAGAACTGCTATTCTTCAAATAAACAAAGTGAAATACTTAGTTTCACATTTTATTCATAGGTGAAACAAAATGTACTAGTAAAAATCTTTTATTGGATTTATTTTCATACTGTTCCTTTAGTCGTCTTCTTGACAAGTAACTTTGTCCTTCACTGACATGTTTTGAAGTCCTGGTAAAGTAGTAACCACAGAACAAATCTGAACACAAAATACGTCAGATATCTTCTAAATCCTTATGTAGATGTCTGGGTTAATAATCATAACCATAATCATAATCATAATCATAATAGTAATAATACACACCCCTTTCCATTTTTCTTCAGTGTTCATTTTCTTAGGTGTTGGAATAGGTTGAAAAAAAGAGAACAGTTGTTTCATATAACCTTTTGTGGAGGTCATTGAGATTTTTTTTTTTTTATCATAGAATCATGGAATGGGTTGGGTTGGAAAAGAGCCCAAGGATCATCAGGTTCCAACACCCCAGCCATAGGCACAGCCACCAAACTTTAGATCTTGTACTAGACCAAGTTGCCCAGAGTCTTGATGGGATGGGCATCCACAGCTTCTCTGGGCAGCCTGTTCCAGCTGCCACTCTCTCTGTGAAGAACTTCTCCTGACATCCAATACAAATCCTGACAAGCCAATCCAATTTTGACTGTTTTCCTCCATATTCTCTGGATTTTTGGAAAGAAGTGTATTAAGTTAATTAAAAAATTCAAATATGCATGATAGACATTATGATTGATTAGTTTATGTTAATATCTAAATGCCATGTAAATGGCATAGCAGTAACTTGATTTCCTGAGGTTTGCATAGCTTGTTTTCCAGAAGAGGTAGGACAAGTATTTCTATGAAACTGAACACTGCAACTGCTTTTATGACATAAGAGTTTAATCCATGCAAGAAAAAGGAGGATTTAGTATCCTGCCTTATTCACTGCTCAAACTACTTGCAGTTCAGAAGTCTAGATGTTGCTTATGCATATTGGTAACTCAGTTTAATAATAGTGGTGCACTGTGGTCAGGCAGACCAGTGATCTTCAGCTGTCCTATTCACCAAGAGAAAAGAATGAATACCTCAGGATCTATAGAGCACAGCACACATCTCCTTGTCAACTGCTAGAAAGAACTGGACTGGTAAGTAGAAGCGAAAAGCTCACAAAAACACGGAACACAATTTTAATGTTTGTTTTATCCTTCAAAAAAGAAGTAGATATCAATATCCTAGGAATCTAAGGTGACCGCCATTAACAGGCACATTAGTTCAGAAAAGAGGTGAATTAAAAAGTAAAAAAAAAAACCCAAATCACTGAGTTTTACAGCTAGAATAATTAACCACTGGAACACACTATCAAGGGAAGGAGGGAATTCATCAATTCCTGGAATCCCCATTTAAAAAAGACTGTTTAAAAATCATGTTTGCTTCTGCCTGTAATTTTTATGATGTGTCTTGTGATGCTTGATGGATTCTGTAGTGAGCCAGCTCCTGAGTTTACTTGAAACTCTCATATTTCATCTCTGAAAGACACATTTCTAGTCTACTGGTCATGCAGATTAACTCATGATCCAAGAGAAGCTTGATGTCTCCATACTGAAAAGGCAAATAATTGCATCCAAATGTTTTTTTTTTTAAATCCACAAGGTTTTTAACTTAAGGTCATAATTTCCGTGCTTAACTTATGATTCTCAAATCTTTGGAATTTGTCAGTACTGTAGAAAAGTTTTGCTGAATTTTTCTACTGTTTGAAGTAGGAATGTGAGCTAAGGAGATTGTACTATACCAGTGTATCTTCCTCTGTGAAAACTGACTACAATATCTTAATGTTTTCTTCTGGTTTTAGAATTTCTCAGCTTGAGCCACGTATTTCATATGTTACAGTGCAGTTTTCACTAGAAACTAATTGAAATCTGTAACTGACACAAAAGAAACCTACAACATATCACCATTGATATTATGTTCTTGAAAAAACCATTTGTTCTGATTTCTGTCTGACTATCTAGAAGCTAGTCACTGACTAGCTTCTAATATGTATTGTATTGCATTCTCTCAATGCAGTGCTTTCTGTTTTATCTTTGTGGGAGATACAGTCTAGCTTACCACCAAATTAAAACAATTTTAGGAAAAATGTAGCAGTTTAGTGTGATACTAAGCACATGGAAATAGAAGTTCTCTAATCTGCAGTCTGTTTCATTTTATCAGAACATACAGATACGCAACTCCAAAACAGGTGTTGGAGGCAACTTGCTGAAAATACTCTGTAATATGGCTTTTCTTCAGTTACTGCTTTTAGAGTTCTTTTTAAAAGCATTTTCCCTTTTGAAAAGAGGTTTGTGGCCTCAGACAGTGATAGAAGACAAAACAGATTTATAAATTGCTACTAACGATCTAAGGTATCCTTACAGTCCAGCCACGTTTTATGCTTAAACTAAAAATATCTGCAAAAAATCTTGGCACTTAAGTTTTTAAGTAGGTCAACAATCTCAAGTTGTAAAAAGATTTTGAGTGAAGGAAATTCCCTCAACAAGATCTCTTCTAAAAACCTGCTTTGCTCTATTTCTCTTGCTTAGTCTCTCAAGACTGCAAAATACTTATGAGTCTATTAGTAAGATAATGTGGAAAAAACTTTATTGCTTAATACTTGGAGTTTTAGAAGTTGTAAAGGGGGAAATATCTCTGAAAATAAATACATACTCCTGTGAACCTGTTCCCAAATTCTCACTGCACCTCAGACATGAGTACAGTTCTGTGTGTAATAGCTGAGATGGGTTATATCTTGAAAGGAGTTTAAGAAATGCAGTTCACTCAGAAAGTAATGCCTTCTACTAATTTTCATGGGAAATTCAACAGTCACAAAGAGCACAATTGCACTGTTTCAGAGAGCAAATTCTCATCTACAAAACATTATTTTTCAACATAGTCACCACCATTAGATATGTGTTTTCATCAGCAATCAACAGGACTCTTGTCCTTGTAAAAATCTGCGCCAGTGGAACTGACCCACTGTTTCACAGCTGCTATGATGGCATCATTGCTGAAACGCATCACCTACCACCTCACTGTGCTCACATTCACAGTTTGGTTTCCATAAACATCCACCAAGTGCCAATGAATGTTCGTGGGTGCTATTTTTGTGTCAGTTCCACACCTTTGCTTCATGCACACTTCCATACCAGACACCATTTTTTCAGGCTGCCCCTCTGCTGCCATCTGTCCCACGGCAACAAAATTGAATGTAGTATTGTCAGAAGGTTCTCCTACTGGCCACCAACATATTCCACTGAAGTCATGGGCCAACAAAATAAAATTGGAGGCATTACTTTTGGAACAGCCTTGAAGTTGCCTCCTACTATGCTGCTTAGATGTGTGGACCCTAAGGTCATAGCAAAAAGCAATAAATAGATGAGAGGACTTAGCCCTAAACTTTAATGTCTCTTTCTGCCTGAAAATTATGTTGAAAATACTGTGAAAGCAACATTCCTTTTCTACTTTCCTACACAATCATAATCGTCATAGCATCATGAATCTCAGGAACACTAGTTCGGTTAAGGAAATGTTATTTCAGCTTTACAAGTGGAGAAGAGAATATGACTAAGTTGTAACAGCAAACCAGAAATCGTGCTCATTGGCACAAATTTGTTTACAGTGCACACACATAATATGTAAGCTTTAAAATCCTGTTCAGAATCACAGGAAAAAATAATATCAGAAGTCATTTTTTTGTGCTGGAAAAGTAAAAAAGTACAAAAATTGATAAAATATGTGTTTTGTTGCCTTTTGATAATGAATTGCACTTGCACTGACTGCTGGCAGTTGAGAAGGAACTCCTTAGGCCTCAAAGGCTCCCCTCTTACATGTCAGGCAGTCAATTCATAATCCCATTTCACAGTCTTATTCAGTGATCATCTAGTATGTACAAATTATCAGGAATATTTTGCTTAAAACTTGGAAGCTAGTTTTAACTTTGAGGAGTGATCTGTGGAAGAAAACAGACTTCCAGTGAGCTACATATGAATGAGCCATTTTCAAGGTAGACAAGGCATGAAAGTACAGGCATTAGATATATTCATTATATATGAATTATATTTTGGCTGTACTGAAATAGATACAGATATTTCATTGTCTGTGTTGAAGCCAAGCTATTATTCATTGTTTCCGAGCAAACTCATTCATTATGAAAGGTGCTGCAAAGTAAGGTGCTTTCAGTGGGACTCTGTGTGTTCGTTCATTCATTTATTTATTTATTAACCAACTCAGATATCCATTCTGCATATTCTGTGTGTTTTGTCTTAGAAAAGGCTTCTTAAAATTCATACAGTATTGTATTTTCATTCTGTTTAGGTAAAATCTTTAGTAAAAGGAGTGTTTGCATTTCAAATTGGTGGTTGAAGAGGCCAAAAACCAACCAAACAAAAAAAAACAACCTACACTGCATTTTGGCTTGAAATTTATCCAACTATTTTCTTCAGATATAACCATCTTCACTATAAATGTTACTGTCTTTTTTTCCTCCCAGGTAGTAAAAAATGCTATTTGTTATCCAGGTGAGACAAGGAATATTTTTGATGTCACTAAATACCTAAGAAGTTTGTGTTTGTATACATGCATAGCTCAAATCTAAAAACTGCTGTAGTGTAAACTCAGATGAGCCATGGACTCTTAATTGGAAGTTTCCTAAACTTTGTGAACAACTTGTGTCTGCAAAATTCCATGGAAAATCTCATACGAGGAAGCTGACTTGTGAGATTTTGACACTTTTATCTCCAGAGCTATAAGAGCTGAAACATGTCAAAATAATTCAAAGGAAAGTTAGCCAAAGGCTTTGAACGTTAGGGATGCAGTATAAGTTCAGGTTGTACTTGGAGCAAATACTCTCAGTGGATCTTATTTTAACTTGTCTCTCCATACTTCTTGTTAGCGGGTCATACTGAAGGTTGTTCAGTAATTAAAGTTTGGAAAATGAAATTCTGCAACTACCCACAGAGTGAACCAACAGTTATGGGAGTTGCAGAACTGAAGGACAGGATTTATTACACAGATATATGTTCCTTGAATCGATCAAACTCAAAAAGCTCTCCATTGTGATGGACTGATTACTGAACACAGTCAGCTAATGGAGATACTATGTTTGGAAATAATTTGCCTTCTTATAGCAGTCTTATCACTGTGTTCAGAGGTAAGTTTAAGGAAGGTGATTTCTTGAAAGGCTAAATTCTTTTTTTATGACAGTTTAAAAGGATAATTAAATTTAAATTATTCTTTTTACTCTTCTAAAATAGGAAATAACTAATCTGGGTGAAAGCGCATGGATCATCATGACTTTAGCTATTATAGAAAATCTATATATATGGACATTGATGTATCCTTTGTTATACAGTACAATTACTTTGTAGTAGTTTTATTAAAGGTAAACTGTATTTTACAAACTTTTTTTTTTTTTTTTTCCCCTTAAAAAAAAGGCTACAAAAGAGCATTCATTTTTAAGATCTAATTGATTTGTTGGAGGTCAGTCTCCTCCTTAAACGTCTTTAGACTGGTTCTCTGAAAGAGGATTTTTCAAATAGCAGGTTAAGGAACACAGAAAAAAATCTGCCAGCCTGCCCTGCAATTAATAAAATAGAGCATTCTGGTAGGCATATCTTTGGCCAAGGTCAGTATCTTGTCAAGTCAGATTTGTTTGTTCTTACAGACCAGTTTTTTATCGTAAGTAGTCTTAGCAGACATATATGCATTGACATGTCTTAGAGAACTTCTTTTAAGGAACCGTGTAACCATGCTGGAAACAGAATCACAGAATCACAGAATGGCCATGGTTGGAAGGGACTTCAAGGATCATCAAGCTCCAACCCCCCTGCCACATGCATGGCCACCAACCTCACCATTTAAAACTAGACCAGGTTGCCCAGGGCCCCGTCCAACCTGGCCTTGAGCCTCCAGGGATGGGGCATCCACAGCTTCTCTGGGCAGCCTGTTCCAGCACCTCACCACTTTCATAGTAAAGAACTTCCCCCTGACATCCAACCTAAATCTTCTCTCCCTCAACTTAAAAACTTTTCCCCTTGTCCTGATGTTATCTGCCCTTTCAAAGATTTGACTCCCCTCCTGTTTGTAGGCTACCTTTAGGTACTGAAAGGCTGCAATGAGGTCACTGCACAGCCTTCTTTTCTCCAGGCTGAACAAGCCCATCTCCCTCAGCCTGTCTTCATAAGGGAGGTGCTCCAGTCCCCTGATCATCTTCATGGCTCTCCTCTGGACTCTCCAAAAGCTCTCTGTCTTGCTTCTACTGGGGGCTCCAGACCTGGACACAATACTCCAGATGGGGCCTCAGAGAGGGGGACAATCACCTCCCTGCCCCTGTTGGCTGCCCCTCTTCTGATGGAGCCCAGGATACCATTTGCTTTCCAAGCTGCAAGGGCACACTGCTGGCTCATGTTAAGTTTTTCAGCTATCAAGATCCCCAGGTCCTTCTCCACAGGGCTGCTCTCAAGGACTGCTTCTTCCAGTCTGTATGGATGCCTGGGATTCCTCTGGCCCAGGTGCAAAACTCTGCGCTTTGCCGTGTTGAACCTCATCAGGTTCACCCAGGCCCACCTTTCTAGCCTGTTGAGGTCCCTCTGAACCTTCCACATGTCAACCGCACCACTCATCAGCAAACTTGCTGAGAGTGCACTCAATTCCATCGTCGATGTCATTGAAAAAGATATTAAAGAGCACCAGTCCCAAGACAGACCCTTGGGGGACACCATTCATTACCAGTATCCACCTGAACATAGAACTATTAATCATCACCCTCTCTGTGGCCTTTCAACCAATTTCTTATCCATCAAGTGGTCCACCCATCAAATCCATATCCCTCCAATTTGGAGATAAGAGTGTGATGGGGGACCATGTCAGAGGCTGAAAGAACCGATTCTCTTCTAATGCACAGTATAGCTCTGCATGTGTAATCGCTCTGTTCTCCACGTGCACTTAAGGAATGTGGATTGAGGAAGGGCTATGGCATACTCTTTAAACATGGAGAACTTCAGGGCCAGCAGCAAGCTCTAGCTCCAGTGGCACTCACTGAAGTTTGATTAATACTATGTTACAGAATATTTGAAACTATTAGCAGAGATGTCTAAAACTATTCCTTCAATTAACATTTTTTAACAGAAGTCCCAGTTCTTAAGAAATTAACAGTATATTCTACAATGACTTAAGGAACATGTAAATCTTCCTCTTTTTCTGCTTTTGAATTACAGGACTTCTTAAAATGATTTATCGTACCAAGTACAAAATCATCTTTACCCTTCACATCTGAAAACACAGGAGTGCAAATACAATTGAACTGAATTATTTGAAAGCTTTTCAGTTGTGTGCATTTAATTTAAACAAAATAAAATAATAAATGATCATTAAATCCCCAAATCAAAGTGTATAGATTTTCCTGATCCTAAATTTTCAAAGTTTTGTTTAATTGAAAAAGAGATGCACAGGCCTGTGAAGGCACAGGGCTGCAGAAGCAGCACAGAAAGCTAATGCTTTCCTCTGTCCACGAGGGCATGGTAAGAGACCTACTACTCCAACTGGACTGCCCCAAGTCCATGGTGCCAGATGAGATTCACCTGAGAGTGCTGAGGAAACTGGCGGAGGTGATAGCCGAGCCGCTTTCCATCATCTGTCAGTGCTCCTTGTTGACTGTGAGGTCCCAGAAGACTGGAGGCTTGCCAACGTGAGTCCCTTCTACAAGAAGGGTTGTAAGGAGGATTCAGGGAGCTACAGGTCTGTTTGCCTGACCTCAGTGCCAGGGAAGGTTATGGAGCAGATTGTCTTGAGGGATCATACCTAGCCAGCATGGGTTCATGAAGGGCAGGTCCTACTTGACCAACCCGATCTCCTTCTATGATCTAGTGACCTGTCTGGTGGACAAGGGAAAGGCTGTTGAGGTAGTCTACATAGACTTCAGCAAAGCCTTTGACACTGTCTCTCACAGTATTCTCCTTCAGAAGCTGGCAGCCCATAGCTTGGACAGGTACACTATTGGCTGAGTAAGGAACTGGCTGGAGGGCTGGGCCCAGAGAATGATGGTGAATGGAGTTAAATCCAACTGGTGACCGGTCATGAGTGGTGTGCATGTGGCAGGGAGGTTGGAGTTTCATGATCCTTGAGGTCCCTTCCAACCCTGGCCATTCTGTGATTCTGTGATTCCCCAATGATCGGTGCTGGGGCCTATCCTCTTCAATATCTTTATTGATGACCTGGATGAGGGCATTGAACACACCCTCTGTAAGTTTGCAGATGACACCAAGTTGGCTGGAGGTGTCGATCTGCCTGGGGGTAACGAGGCCCTACAGAGGGATCTGGACAGGCTGGATAGCTGGGCTGAAGCCAGTGGGATGAAGTTCAACAAGACCAAATGTTGGGTCCTGCACTTTGGCCACAACAACCTCAGGCAACACTACAGGCTTGGGTCAGAGTGGCTGGAAGATTGTGTAGAGGAAATGAGCCTGGGGTTATAGATCAATGCTGGACTGAACATGAGCCAGCAGTGTGCCCAGGTGGCCAAGAAGGCCAAAGGCATCCTGGCTTGCATCAGAAACAGTGTTGCCAGCTGGAACTGGGAAGTGATTGTCCCCCCTGTATTCAGCACTGGTGAGGCCACACCTTGAGTGCTGTGTCCAGTTTTGGGCCCCTCACTACAAGAAAGACACTGAGGCCCTGGAGCGGGTTCAAAGAAGGGCAACAAAGCTGGTGAGGGATCTGGAGCACAAGTCTTATGAGGAGTGGCTGGAGGAACTGGGATTGTTTAGTCTGGAGAATAGGAGGCTCAGGGGAGACCTTACTGCTCTCTGTAACTACCTGGAGGGAGGTTGTAGTGAGCTGGGGGTCGGCCTCTTCTCTCATGTAACTAGTAATAGGACTAGAGGGAATGGCTTCAAGCTGCACCAGGGAAGATTCAGGCTGGATATTAGGAAATACTACTTCTCTGAAAGGGTGGTCAGGCACTGGAATGGGCTGCCCAGGGAGGTGGTGGAGTCACCGACCCTGGAGGTGTCCAAGGAACATTTGGACATTGTGTTGAGGGACATGGTTTAATGAGAACTATTGATGATCGATGGATGGTTGGGTGATCCTGTGTAGGTCTTTTCCAACGTTGGTGATTCTATGATTCTATGATTCAGCCCCTCAGGTCCTCTGCACACATCTACATGGAAAATGCACATACTTAAATTTGCTCTTTGGATGATTGCTGTCTGCCCTTACCCACGCACAGAAGGATTTTGTACATGCAAGATTCATGAAGGGATGTGGCAGATATATTGTGGGTAGAAAGTTTTGAAACTCAAGATCAAGCTCTTGTACATAAATTGGTTCTTGACTTTCCAGAAGTTATTTATGAATTGGATATTATTAATGACCCTTTGGTCATCTGGGACTCTTACCTTCTCTGTGTGAGTACCTGCAGAGTACAAGAGGGGGAGAGTTAAAAAGTGACCCCATCAATGGCACTATAAAGTGTAATTAGAAATGCTCGCCTGGAATAAAAATATGGTGAAGTATACAAATGGAATGTAGTTTAAACTAATTGACTCATTAGTAGGAAGCATGAAAATGTGCACTGGAAATCCACTCTGTTCATCCTATGATATCATGTTGTATAAGTCATGATTTTTGTTGTTGCTGTTGTTGTTTCATATTTTCTTAGTTCTCTGATAGCTGCCAATATGCTAAGCAAGAGAGCTGCAGATTCAGGAAGATCCAGGTGCAGGTCATCTATGGTATGAATGTAGAGAGTAGTCTTTTAGGACAGGTAATTTATTTAATAGAATCACAGAATCATAGAATAATGTGAGTTGGAAGAGACTCATAGGGATCATAAAGTCCAAAGCCTAGCTCCACACAGGACCCTATTCAAACCCTATGTCTGAAAGCACTGTCCAAATGCTTGAAATCCAGCAGCTTGGTGCCATGACCACTGTCCTGGGGAGCCTCTTTCCATGCTCAAACACTCTCATGTCTGAAACTGGCTTGAGTATTCTCTGATATACCGTTGCATGACCAGTACAGCCCAGGCAGCCTCCAGTCCTGACATCACCAATCTTGTTCACTTGTGCTGGTGAGCAACAGATCCAATATTGCTTCTCCTGTGGTGGAGCTATATATTACTTGTCTCAAGCTAGGGCTGTTTACTACTTGAACCTTCATAAACTGTGCACAAAATTGCACACTGCTTGAAGTGAGGCTGCAACAGTGCAGAGCAGAGCAGGACAAACCTGGCTAGCAGCACTGAACCAACTGCAACCCAGATTGCAGTAGGCTCTTTTGGTTGACACTGCTGACTCAGATTCAACTTGCCATCTGCCAGAACCCTGAGATTCCTTTCTTCAGGTCTGCTCTCCAGTCTCTCATCCCCTATTCTGTACATACATTCAGGGTTGACCCATCCCAACTGCAGAATTCTGCACTTGTTCTTGTAGAACTTGTTGGTGATTGTCTAGTCCTAATTTGTCAAGATCTCTCTTCAAGGCCTTTCTACTCTTGAGGGTCTCAACAGTTCCTCCTAATTTATTCTCATTTGCAAAATTAGTATGCATCCATGACATTTATAAAAACATGGAGCCATGTGGAACATCCACTAGTGACTGGCTGCAACTTACTGTAAGCTCATTTACTGTAACCCTAAAAATTTGACCCACCAACAAATTGTTCACACATCGTTTCATGTATTTATGTATTTGATAAACCAGTGCCTCGTTTACTGCTTAGATGTCATGTTTGAGATAGAGTGGTGTTTCTTTTCTAGCTTAATGAAGTGTAGTTTCTAATAAATCTAAGAAGCACTCCAGTTCTTTCTCTTTTACTATATAGCTTGCCATAAGTTAAAAGTCTGTGAAGAGTTGGAATCCACCTGTAATTTTTCTTATTTAAGGTCATTTTAATTCATGTGCAAATTCAAGACTTCACAGACCTCTATTGCTGCGTAATGAGAGTGGTGTCAGAGCAGGAATCTCTAAATGAATAAGGTTTTTTTTTTTTTTAATCAATTCTCCTATGTTTACACCTGGATTTCCCTATATATTATAATTGCCTCTGCTTGGAAGTTTATCTGGTTGGAATTTGAGGATGATATCATTTTTTTTTCTGAGCATCTCTCATTTGAAAATCCAGCTGCCTTTGCTCTGGTTAGCTACTACATATCAGGAAAACTCAGATGCATCACCTGAAGTCCGCCATTCATATACAAAACACCTGGTGCTTTTGCAAACCCCTATCTCCTGTTCACGCACCAGTCTCTAGAAGGTTGCCGCTAAACAATGCGCAGATTCTGTGACTTGCTGGTAGCTTTGCCCTCCTGTATGTTTGCGCAGAAGAATCCCAGGGCAGAACTGCCCTGGGGAAATGTTTCAGCTAGCAGCTAGACAGACTCTTCCCTTAGGCACTGTTTGACACTGAGCAGGGGCATGTGTGACTTGAAAGATTGTTTCTTTCCTACAAAAATATTACTAGTTAGTCTAATAAATTCTTTTAATAAATGCCATACTTGTTCCCTTAGCTCACCAAATTGCAGTGACACTACTGCCAGCATCACATAACATTTTAAAAACATTTATTTTTGTTTCTGTCATCCTGGAGTTATTCCTGCTCTCAAGCTCCCTTTCTTCAGCTGTGCCCAAGATTTAGTTTGGGTGTCTTTTCTGTCCTTACTGTGGGTTTTTCCTAATGCTTTTTTACAGTCTTATATTTACTTTTAACCTGCTCTTCCCTAGGATGCATTTGATGCAGGAAGTCAAAATCGGAATATGATAGAGCTGAGTATTCTAACATCTACCTAGCATATATATATAGATATATTCCCCCCACCTCCCCCCCCCACACCCACACAAATTGTGGTAACTGCTAGCATTTTGGAGTGTGCTGCTTCTACATTGTGTGTTCCCAATATGGATCTGACCTTCCTGTAGAAGCTGGACACTCTTCTGGGCAATAGTTGTCTCTCCTGGGCCATACATATCCAAAGGGCTCTGGCATTTTGGAGAGCTCTCAAAAGGAAATCATTGTTAGTGTTACTGTTACAAAGAAGGATTCAGGCTGAGGCTTAAAGAAAATATTTCTTATGAGAGGGCAGCATGCGTATTCCTTTGAAAATCCTGGGCTGTCATGTTAAAATGCTGTTTACATGAGGCTAAAAGCCCAAAGAGACAAGGTTTTGCCCCATTTATGTGCATCTACTTGTCTGATTCACAGTATTGATCCGTAGAAAGACCTTGGGTCTGGCAAGGTAAGTTGACCCTTCAGGCCTTAGAGCATGAAGCACTGGCAGCCTTAAATGGCTTTCCCACTGCTTTCCTTAAGATGAGTACTAGTGGCTTTAGAAAAGCTTGTGAGAATACCACTGTTAATTCTTGCCCTTGAGTGATAAAATTGTACCAGCCTTGCTCCAGGCTGGGGAAGAAACTTAGATCAAATCCAAAGAACAATATTTTATTTTGTTCCCCTGTAGTAGCTAATTTTGTAATTCTATGCAACTGGCAATGAAGTCTTTGAGCAGCTCCACTAAAAGCTGGCACTTTATAGCGAACTATATATTTGCTGTCCTTTTTTTTTTTTTTTGCTTTTCTCAGTATTTATGTTTTTTGCTGTGTCCCCGAATGTCTCAGCAGGTTATTATAAATACATCTTTTTAAAATTCACATCTAATACTTCTAGTTAGCATGCAGCACTTTTACAGAGAGCATGAATTACACAGGATGCGAACCAATAAAGATTTCATTCAAAACCTTAAAATGGGCATTTTTTAGAAGAACTGGGGGATAAGACAATAAAATCCAGAATAAAAACAAAATAGTGTTCCATTGAGAATTGCTTATCACTAGCTGGAAGATTTTGCTGACTAACCCATGGGGGTAATGGCTGACAAACTTTCCCTGAAATCTGTCAGTCCTGCCATTTTCTGCACGGCTGCAGAGTAAATCACAGGCAATAAGCAGGAGCAGCTTGCTCAGTAAATCACTGCAGCACTCCTCAAGCACTGTAGTAAATAGACAGGAGACAAGTTTGAGGCATGTCACCTTACATCCAGTGTTTGGACAACAGTCAATTAGATTTTACAGCATGCAGTTACACTGAAGCTTTACTGCTCTGTGGATGGTGGGATAGCACAGAGCAGGTGCTTATTTATACTGGTAGGCAGTAAGAGCAAAATACTATTATTACAGATTTTTCCTCCCTGTTTCTTTTTGAGCTTGGTTGCATTATGTTTTCATGTCAATTTTGAGATAATGTGCATCAGTGCTGTCAGAAAATGTACACGCTCCCTGCAAGGCAAATATTCTGATTCTGCGGGTGTGCTCCCTACAAATGCCGTGATATTCCCTGTATCTTGGCTGCTTCTGAATCTGTCACTTGTTTGACATTTTGTTTATAATTTTGTTTTGGTATCTGTTTCTTTCCAGAGACAGTTTTTAATGTATCATCCCAGTGTGGTCTCTGTGAACAGGAAAGTCATTTCAACTCTTAGAATATAGATTTTCTTGTATTTTCAATAATGAAATCTGAGGTTTATGTTTGTGTGGTGAATGCCAAAGGTGCTTTTCTTTGAAGTTCAGATCCCAAGCTTGTGGGATAGGGCATGTTTTGTCACTGTTGGTGGCAAGGTTTAAGTAACAGCAGTAGGGAAGTTCTGACTCATATCTGGAGCAGGAAAATGACCTTCTTCCCTAAAAATAAAGGGAAAAAGTGACCTTGATTAAGCAGGGAAGCAGGAAGAGAGCAGTGGAGAAGAGATTTAAGAGGAAGTTTATACAGGGAAGAAAGAATGCCCATGGATGTCCCGCGTCTGTGCTGTAACAAGCTGGTAAACACCTTGAAGGTTTATACAATTGACTGGGGAAATCCTCAAAAGTCTATCCATAAATTTTGTTCAGTTCTGCCCCTCTATTTTTTAGTGTGCTTTTCACATGTGAATATAGTCATTCTGCCATTCCTTTTTCACTAAATTGATCCCTGCTGGCTGTTGAATAGGAAGGAACCTATTAATTTCAGTAAGCTTTGGAAAATCAGGGAAATTCTCCTTAAAATTTGCTAGGAAAGACACATTAAGAGAAATCTGGAGCCAGAATATATTTATCCTTCTTAGGACTTTTTAAGGGTGGGAGAGTCTACCTCTGTGGGCCATAAAAGGTAAGCCTAACTGTGGCATCTCTGCTTCCTTCAGTTTGCTGATTTGTCAGCCTCTCAAGATAAGTGGCTCCCTGCTTGCTGTAGAGAATAAGGGAATATGATGGCAAGGTGAGGGCGCTGTGAGTACCTGGCCAAGTTCTGTGGGTTAACCTGGCAGCAACTCAGCACTACACACCCATTCACTCACTCCTCCCAAGAGAAGTAAGTTGGAAACAGGAACTGTGGGTTGATATAAAACTTTTTACTAAGAGAGAAGAGGAAAATGGAAACAAAAATGTGATGATAACATATATATCTGCAATGCAATTACTCACTATCTGCTGGTTGATGCCTCACTACCAGCACATCTCAGCCCTAGCCCTTAGGGTGTCAGGACTGACCTTGAACGGTCTTTATTGGGTTGCTAATTGACTGGGAGTCTCAAGAGCTGCTATTTTTCTTCCGTGAATGGAATGAGACTGTAGAATTTAACAAGAGCTGAATTGAAGAGTTCTATAAAAATGAAACACGATCCTGTACACATTATACTGTGAAGGTATACATAAAAAAGATACTTATTTGTTGAAGTGTTTATAAGAAAGAAGCTTTACACACAACAAACTAATTTCTCTCCTTGAAATGATAGAAACATCTACTACTAATTAACAAATATAATAATTATTTATTAGATTAAAAACATTTTGTAAAAATTACTGAAATATATTCACTTTCATGAATGTATTTATACTTTATTGTGAAGGATTGTTAAAAGTAATAGGTTACTTTAAAAGTATCCTTTTAATGAAAGTGAGAATAAACAAAAGTTATCAAAGACATAACAGTTGATGTATACTTAATTACTTTTTCTTTAAATAGTAGCTCATTTATTGATTTAATTTAACATCTCTATAATATACTAAAATCATCTTCTTGTAACAGAGGCCGATGACACACACTTACATGGTTTGAAATCAGGAGTAGATAACATGATAGCAGTGATGACAACAGTCTGTCACTAACCCAGTTGGGAAAGATAAGACAAATTAATTTGCAGTTGTTTAGAAATAGCTGTAATATTTATAAGCAATGCATTTTTACATACATTTATTCTCCCATAATATGCTTATGCAGGAAGTTACCAGCAAGCTTTCTCTTCTATATTCAATGGTGATTAGCAGAAACAGTTCAGGTGCTGCTTGGCTTACAGGACACTAAGAGATGCCCAGCAATTTATTTTGTTATGAAGGGGAAAATAGATAGGTTTTTACCTGTCATTGGTGTAACTTATTGAGTTCATCAGCAGCCTGAGATCTTGGATAAAATCAGTGAGAAACTATGCTTTCAAATGGAACTCAGGCCACGATGTGTGCTCCACCTTTCACTGTGACTGAGTTCCTCTATATCTGACATAGGCTAGGTGTCTTTTTTACTTTTCTTCCGTTGAACTATTAACGTCTCTTCTGTCCTGAGGACTCAGAGCTCATTTGTACTGTCTGTGGAGTCCCTATTCTTCTTCACAGAGACACTTCTCTTTCTTTCCCTCTCATGCTCAGAGTTTTTCTTGACAAAAACACTTTGTACTCTCCTTGATACACTGATGTAGTGGGATTTTATGTCTGGAATTTTTAAAGAAGATAAAAAGAATGAATGCAAAGTTGAGTTTGTGTAAATAGCATGCTTGTCTGTATGGACCCAGAATGCTCCTCTCTATCAGTTCTTAATTCTGATTTCATTAACAATCATAATGTGATTGTCTTGATTAGAGTCAAATCAGAATTACTACAATGGAGTCCATGTAATGGAATTACTATGGGCTTACACCATATAATAGACTTCAGAATTTATGTTCAATAACTTCATGGATGAAAACAGAAAGAAATCAATATGAATGTTCAAAGGAGAAACTCCTGAACAGAAAGACATTCTTACCTTCTCTTTATGATTCTGCTTTCTATAAACTACAGCAGAAATAATGAAAAAGTATGGGAAATATTTGCATTTAAACATTTGACTGAAATAATAGAAAACTGTATATTTATCAGCTTGAGCTGTCAGCCTTTGATATGTCTATGGAGTGATGAGATCAAATAGTTCCTGTAATTACACTTCGTTTTTCTGGTATACTATTAACTAAATCGTATTACAGCTTGTAGCACTGTAGAATAATAACAGAAAACCCATTTTAAGCATTCAATTTTCATCTCACTTAAAATAGAATAGGATATTTGAAAACAGAGAAGTATGCTATTATATTATTGTAATTAAGAGTTTCATATAAAAGCAATCACCGAAGCATCACCACAAAGACAGGAATAGTGTTGTAGTACATTTTTTACCTTCTAAGAAAGAAGATGAGCTGTATACAGTATACAGGCTGTATCAGTTGAGTCCCAGTTTTCAGGCTGCAGCAACTCCATCATGCACATTTGGGGCAAATGTACACTGTTGAAGTGAATCTCCCAGTTGTCCCTACCTAAGTGCTCCAATATGGTTTCCAGGGAGTTTTTGGCTGAGAGTTAGGAGCATCCCTTCTGTAGGGGTCATACCAAAGGTTACCACCCTATTCTGTACTAAATGCACTCCAGATCCCAGTGAGAACACAAGAGGCTGACCTGACTGCTGGTCCCATGGACAGTTTCACACCACTTTTGTACTGATCTGCTCAGTCTAGACAACTGGGTTAAATCTGCTGTAAGGTGACATTCCTAGGCTGTAACCCACTGAAAATGTAGTGTTCTCAGCACTGCTTCTGCTTCCACATACTGCTTCTCCTGTATTGTTCCATATTACTTGCAAATATAGACATAGATTCTAATTTATAATACTTTGCTGATACCATCTAAATGAAGACCAGAATTAAAGCTTAATTGACTTTTAGCAGGATTCAGATGCTCTTCATGTACTTTCTTATATCCCTTCCCAAATTATGAAGAATTTAAGCCTTTGAACAGTGAAATGGTAGGAGAGGTAAGAAATATATGAGGAGACTTCTGTTGGCCTTAGCATATAGCCAGCATTAGATGAATCACAGTAGCCTCCTAGTGATATAAAACAAGTTCAGCAATATTCACCAGGAAATGAAAGGAGAATCTGAAAAACCTTTATATCTAAATGATAATTTAGACAAGGCAAAATAATTATTGTTGAAGCTAACAATCCTAGTCTTAGAAATGCAACAGAAAATTTAATAAGCATCAAGAGCAGTCTGGTTATTTTTCTTGTCTAGGAAAATTTTCAGTGATGCAACAACTCACTGATCTTGAGGGATCCAACAGTGATCACACTGACTTTGCCTAAACCTAGTTCACTTTATCAATAAAAGCCCAGATGGATAAAGGGAACAGAGAGTTGTATTTACAAGTACATTGTGTGTATATTTCCAGATTAGATGTGGAGTTGTATAGTACGTTACGCATTTCAGATACGTTCAGGGAAGAACAAAAACCAGATGGACAGAAACATGGACTCACTGAGGAAAAAGGAAAAAAATCTCTTTGACCTAAATGAAACCAAGGTTAAAATAAACATCTTAGTGATTTCCACTCTCAATTGGGAAATGTTCATTTGCTCAGTCTTAAACACACTAGCATTCAAACAAAATTTCCTTGACTTCTTTGCCTCACAATTTGGCACTACCATTTGCTAATATGAGTGATTCTAAATTTAACTTGCTGAGTTATTTCTTTGAACTTTTCTGTCTGTCTCTATTAGACATAATTGGCAAGTGTACAATAAATAGGATGCAAAAAAGCCAATACTTGACTTCAGTAGTCCATAATTAGATTAGATTACATTGTATTCTGAAAAAGAAAGAGAAAAAAAGGTTATGTAGCAGTCTAATTTTTCAGGAATTTCTGTGTGGGCTGTACTACTTATTCACTATACGTAAGGAACATAAAAGCCTACCACCTTATCTGACTGGCCTGTAGCTAAGTGTTTTCCTTTTTCTTTTTCTTTTCTTCCTTTTTTTTTTTTCCTCTTTACCTCTCTCATTCCTCATTCTTCTATTTTCTCATTTTCTTCCTTTCTTTTTTTTTCTCTTTTCCTTTCTTTGTACCTTTTGCTTCTCTCATTTAAAAAAAAATCTTTTTCCTATTCTTTCATCTTAAAGCCTTATTATAATAATGTCAGTCTGATAAGAAAAATAAATAATTTTATGGTTAATTTTTTAATTTTAATTTTTTGGCTCACATCAAAAGTAAAACATTTTGACTGTACATTTTCATGCTGTACTAATATATTCAAGTATAAACTCTTATATAAGCAAAATATGAAAAAGCTAGACTGTCAATTTTTAAAAATCTAACATTTATTATTGAAACTCTGAAGGAAGTCTGTCAAAGTCAGAATTTTAAGACAGTCTGTTTCTCATTTTGATCTTCTTGCATGAGTGGGCATTAAATAAATGGAGAAAAAGGGGAGGAGAAATAGATTTAACATTTGTCCTTAACACATCAAACTGTAGATTTCCATTATTTTCAGTAACCCTGCTAAATTTTTACAACAGCATAGAACTTATTTTTTTTGTTAGATCCATACCCTTCTATAATTTACTTTTCCTTCTAGAATAACATTTTTCCACTTTAGATTTTCTGATCCATTTCCACAAGAAAAACACACTATGGGACTCTGATCACCCCCTCTTTTTTTTTGGTTGCTGCAGCCTTCTTTTCCCTTGACAAAGGCTGCCTTGAGCTAGTACAGCACTAAAGCAATGACTTCTCAAATTGGTCCCTCACATTAACTGTACAGCACCTCTCTTTGATTCCCTCTATATGCGTTCCCTTCTTTTCTTCACATGTGAGCTGCTTGTCTTCACTTCCACTGATTTTTTATGGCCTGTTTCCACTACCATCTCTTACTGTGAGAGAGTCAACTACCACATAGGTAGAAGCCAAGCAGCTGGTTCCAATTAACCACCTATCTTTCTGAGAGCTGTCAGGAGCAGGGGGAGATCTAGGAACTATATAATCAGACCCAGCTCATTCTAAGAAGGCCTCCTACAGTGAAGAGGGGTACATGATGAAGGTATATCAAGGGGAAAACAGCTCTGGGAAAGGAGGAAGGACGAAAGGTAACATTAAAAAAAAAAAAGAAAAACAAACAGGGAACTGGAACTGAAAGTAATTGGGGACCCAACAATCCTGTGATTGAATGCAACACAATACAGTGGAGAAAGCATCTGAGCTTTTTGCCATAGCTCTTTTCCCATCGTATAGACAGTCTTGATCTGTCATAAGCACTGGGTACAGCAGTACTGGGGAGATCACTGCAGATGTCTGCCTGAAGTTCTGTTGCATGTGTCTGTATCAATTATAACTACAAGTTTTATAAAGTGAATTGGTACCTCAGTGAGACTTTGGCCAGAGATCACAAAGTCTGAGCACCTTGTCTAAAGAAGGAAATTAGGCAGGATGAATTGAGTTTTTGGTTGTCTATGCCCAGGAGTACCTGCTTGTAAGTATCTGAAAACTTCCCTTTCTCTTGACTTTGTGACCTCTGTAAAGAAATTACAAGTGTGCTTACAGACAATCCTTGACTGGGCTGTTCATCCTTATGAAGGCCACAGAACCTTAGTTCAGTCTTTGTTAGCAAGAGTCTCTTTTAGTAGAATACAATAGTCATTTGGGATTTATGGCTTTACATTCTACCCTTTCACTCTGTGCAAGGATTCTCAAGGATGTCTGTAATCAAAGATCTATCTCTGTAAGTCCTTGTAATAAATCTTTCATCCTGCTTGGTAGATGTTTCATTCTCTTTCACATTGGTCAGTATTTAATTACCTTTTGTTGTTAAAGGACATGAATAAAGTCAAAATCAGATATCAAGAACCACTTCTTCCATTGTAAAAATCTTTTCACATCACATTGGCCAAAATTCTTCAACATTTTCTAACATTTCTTGTATCTTTTCAGTAGAGTGTAACATCAGCTGTTTTGCTTTTGAACAAGGAGAATGAAGAATATTTGCATAAATATGCACATATTTAAAAAACCTCCATTTATGTGCTAGACTAAAAAAGTCTAGCAAGTGAATCTATATTGCTTACAATAATTGCTTACAAAATGTGTGATTTTTCAGATTTCTTATTTTCTTTGCATTTAACTTGGTATTTGACATGTTCTTCAGCTAGCCCCTTTGAAGTTTTCAGACACTGGAAGGCATCTAGGTCCCTCAGCCTCCCTGCTATAGCCCTGAACTTGAAATACGCTCTCATTATGTTCATTTTTAGTAGCTGGAGAGACATCTTTTTCATAGATAGGATGAAGTTTGGGACCACATAGCCTGCACTACTTTCGTTTTTTCCTTCCTTCCCTTCCTTGGCCTTGGAAGTACCTGAACATCCAGGTGAGTGATTTTCCTCAGATCCCCAGTTATATGACTTTAACCTTATATGATGTTCTGAAGTCTCTGGTCAATTGTGAATACTGTAGAACATGTGGATTTTTGTGTGAATATCCAGCGGCCCAGGCTCCTTTGATTATCTTTCAGAGAGACTATTTCTACAGCCCTTGCCTGCTGACATACAAAATGTGTGGTTGAATCAAACTGACTTTGATATATGTTATTTTTCATGACCAAATGAAGCAGGGAAGTTCAGATTAACTAAAGTTTTCCAAGCTAATTTTATTCAACCAGTATCTGATTTATTATTTTTTTTTCCATAGGAATGCTCTCTTTTTCTTACTGAAAGATTTCATCCTTCGATCTCATTTAAAAAATGTCATGTGCACTTCATGTAGAAGCTAACAATAACCAGTACTGGAAAAGTCAAGTGTCATTATTTTAAAACATGGCTTTAATTTCTGGAACTCTGTTGTTATGAAAAGAAATACAATGAGTAAAAGGTATAAGACTGTTAATTTATCACTATCCCTAATACGCTATCAAGAATGTCTCTTTAACCTTAATTGTTTTTCACTGAGGCATTCAATTTCCTGTTCTCTGTTCTTGCAGTGCTTCTGTGTTTACTTGAAAACTGACTTCTGTTTAACATTGAAACTGCCAGAGATGCATTTGTAAAACAGGTCATTATAAAGTTTTCATGTGTAGATTAAAAGTCAATATTTTGTTGGAGAGCAATGTGCTCTGTTTTTAATTTTTCCAAACAGAATTTTTTAGCAACTTAATCAAGCATTGACAAACTGTTTTATTTATTATTTATATAACAGTTTTAATGAGTGAACCATATATCATGCTTATTCATGGTGTCAAAGATGACAAGAACTGAAAAACTCATATCTGGAGAATTATTTGACCTTTTGTAATTAAAGAAGGAAGCATAACACAGGTGTTTTCCTGTAGTTAACAGTAATATTTCTGAGGAAGTATCAACATTGCAACTTACAATGTGTTTCTTCTCAAAAACAGCTCAAGTAAAGTGAAAACACAACTTCGCAGCACAGTTCTTCTTCAAAGTATAGTTTGGTGTTTGTAATCACTAACATACCAAAGATAGGCCATATTTTGTTTGATACTGTTACAATATAATTGGCCTTTGTAGGGTCTAGCTAACAGGAGAGAGAAAAATGCAATGCACAGCTCAACACATTGCCTGTCAGGTTAGGGTAATGATGATTACGTTTGTGAGGATCAAAGTGAAAACCATCAGGAAATGAAAGAGTAGAAATGTCGCTGAACACTTCAAAAACAGCAACTATCTGTAATTAGCTGGGCTGTTTTCCTTTTGTCCTTAGTTCAGTTTGCTTACCTATGTCTGTAGCCATCAGGAAGTTGTAAGCTTTGTAACTCATACTCAATGTCTTAGTTATTAAAACAGAACCCTGCTTTTGGTAAAGAATGTGACTATTTTACATCCTGATTTTCAAGCAAAAGCATATATTTTGGATATCTGACTGTATTTTGACTTGCAATTATTTCAGAGAAGTGAATGCCTCTGATTTCATCCATTCTATTTGAATGTGTAATGTTTCATTCTTGAACTGTTGTACTGGGAAGGAGCTGTACACCCCAGAGCTGGCTGTCTGTTGAAACTTTTTTTTTAAGTAGGTTGTTCTGAAAGTAATGCCTACTATTTATTTCCATGGAAAATTCAACAGACACAAAGAGCACAATTACACTGCTTGAGACAGCAAATTCTCAGCTACAAAACATTATTTTTCAGCATTAGTTATACATTCACCGACAATCAATAAGAGCCTGCATGCTGTGCTTGTAAAAATCTATGCCAGTGGAGCTGACCTGCTGTTTTACAGCTGCTATGATGGTGTTGTTGTTGAAATGCACCACCTATCACCTCACTGTGCTCACATTCACTGTTTGGTCTCCATAGGCATTTAGCAAGTATCAATGAATGTTGATGGGTACCATTTTTTCCACATGTAGGAATTCAGTTTCCATGCCTTTTCTTCATATACACTTCCACATCAGACACCATTCTGTCTGACAGCCCTTCTGCTGCCATCTGTCCCACGGCAACAAAATTGAATGGAATATTGGTGGAAAGGTTCAATCTTTCACCAACCTATTCCTCTGATATTGTGGGCCAATACCATGAAATAGGAGGCATTACTTTTGGAGCAGATCTCATATATCAGTATTTGGAGGAGAACAGTTGAACTTCAGTTACTTTATCCATCCTCTGTGGGATTTTGTACATCTCTCTGTTGCTACCCATCAGACATCTCATCTCCAACTCTGCCTCCTAAGTTTTTCCAAGTAATGCAGCTGTTCCATACCCTCAGACACTTTAGATGCACTTTTCTTTGCCCTTTCTAATTTCAGCTTGTCCTCCCGGAGGTGTAGAGTCTCCAACTACCCACAGTGCAGTTAATAGCTGATGTAATCCTCAGTTTTTAACTATGGATTTAATCTTCCTTATAGACACCTGACGTTTTAAAATACAGATTTTCTTGAGTGTGACTAGTATAATATGCTATATTATTAAGTTGCTTAAGTCTGGTCTTTAAAAACATTGATTTAAAAAAAAAGTTGCATTATTCCTCTGTTCAGCAAGGCGTCCCAGAAGACAGACTCAGTGAAACAGGATTACTGCTACTAGCCCTTGCCTAGGAGCCTGAGTCCTGGCCTGCAAATCTGTTGCAGATGTCTATGAACCTTTGTAGTGCCTTGCAAGATGTCAGTGCCTCCAATGGGACAAGCAGCACACTGAATCTTCACCAGCAGCAAGTACAAGTCTCTTCTGAATTTAAGCCAATATGTTGAAGCAAGAAGTAGAGTTTGGGTTTTACTCCCCATATTTCTTAATTCTCTCAGGCTCCCTTAGCCTTAAAAATCCTGCTAATAGATGAGACAATGATTTTTCTCTGCTTTTTAACCTACAACTCTGTAGTACAAAGAGAAGAGTCAAAGAAAGGGAGAGAGGCTGCCCTGGTGTTTCAGGATTTGTGTTATGGTCTTACTGCTAGATCACAGGATAAACCAGAAGAGGTTGACAAGACTGAATATTGAGTCCATTTCTGTTGCTTTGCTTCTGTATGAACAGTGTTAGACACTTAGTAGCATGAAAGAAAGGAGTTTATTTCTCCTGTTTGCTTGGTAATAAAAAAAGTAAGTAGCATGCTAAGCATTCCCCTGCTCCTTCTGGAGCTGCAGATGCTTTAATCTTTTACAAACTCTCCCAGAGCACTTTCCTACTTCCCACCATCTCTCTCTTAAACTACTTGAAAGCCATGTCATGAGCAGTGTAGAAAATGGAGTATAGATTGGATTAAATGTTTTCATCTGGAGAGAGCATAGCTGTGAATCAGTGGACTCAAAGAAAGTTGTTAAATGCACATAAAAATAAAAGTCCTCCACAAACACAATGCTGTTAATGACATGACATTCAATTATACACCCATGGATAGACTAACTAGTGCTGAAGGTAGGTATTTTTTTTTTGCTGGCAAACATGAAGTACCTGCCTGTAGAAGACAGATATTGGTTACCAAAGGAGAGCAGTTCTTTTTGACATGTGTATAATTGCTGTTATTGATTTCAAAGCACTGGTGTATTAAGTAGCTGGCATTTTATAAAGAATTCATGTGTGACATATGAGTTAGTGTGCGTTTACACTGCCTGCATGGCTTCAAAAAATGACACTTAGGTGCTAGACTCATAGTGTAGCCCTAAAAATACAGATTATTATTATTATTATTTAATTTACAAAACAACACAAAATACACCAAAGAGATTTTGGGTTTTGTTCATTGCTTGAATATGTTATTACAACTTGTGAAGCAGAAGCTGAGTACTGATGGAGGTGGGAATCTTAGGACAGCAGCAGAGAATCAAAGAAAATTCGGAAACAGACTGTAGAAATCTGAGAATGAGAGCACATGAACAGGCATACTCAGAATTGTTTTTATGGCATGTATCTGTAAGGTGGGACTAAATTTGGTATGCTGAATCTGCAGGAGGGTGCGTTTGTTAAAGAGTGTCAAGGATATTCCATTTTACTTTTGAAATACAATGTGGACTGGATTCAGACTCCGTATCTGGAAACGCCTGGATGTTCCTGTCATAGGAAGTCTGAGTATCCCAGGTTAGTTGAGGGGTATTTTCCTCCAGAGCTCTTTCAAAAACTTTACATTGCTCTTCTTGATAATACTTGAAACAGATGCATTTAGAAAAACTGGTTTACAATTTAATGTTTACTTATAGTGATGGAAAGCAAATTTTAGGAACATATTGTGTTTCAAGCTGTATAGACTTCTTTTATGAAATAAATGTTTATATAATTTCCAAGCTTTTGCACAACTAGTGAAGTAACTAATAATTATTGGGAAGGTTTAGAGATGTAATAGAGTGTTTTGGAAGCTCATATATGAATTACACGTATGTTGAAATAGAACATTCAGAACTTGTTTTCCACTTACTTTTTGTAAAGTAGAATTACTTTAAGAATTAATACAGGAATTTGGAGAAAACCATTCATGTATGGGAACAAGCATAGAGGATTTATGTAGGTTAAAACATTCTACAATTATTAACTCAAATTGGAATTGAGTTAAACAATGGTAATGACACTTGTGTTGGTGTCATTTCCATTAACAGCCATGTTCTCACTAAAGCTTAGTTCATGATTAACATATTATGAACAGATAGAAGAATGCTGTGATGATATTTCTTGAATTTCCAATACAAATACAGACTTGGTCCAGTTTTGTTTCTTTTGCAGGAACTGGTAGATATACAAGGAGATATTTTGAAATACTTGCAGGTCACTTGCAAGCTTCAAGTCCACTGACATTTAATGTCTATGCAAGGGCTCTAGGTGGATGCACGTAATGGTGTAAGCAACTACCCTGGCTCCAAGATTGTCTGGTGTAAAGGACCTATTGGAGTGTGACCTGGCTCTTCTCCAAGCACATGCGAGGAGTGTGAGAAGAGAGAAATGTAGAATGGAATAACACTTTGTTACCAGGTCTCAATGAGATTTATTAATAAGACAGTGTTATAACGCAGATTCAGAAACAGTTTATTATATATTCATAGTGTCCTTATTTACGTTTCTGTAATGATGTGCTTCTAATGCTAAAATGCTCTGTTTTCCAATATTAAACTTCAGCTTGAAGTGAGAAGTGCAATTCTGATTTCCATCCGGGATGATTAGAGCAGGAGAAAATGTGTTACAAGTGTAGAGATTTTGTTGTTGTTATTTACTATCAGTTATTAACTCAGAACTATGCCCTTGTATGTAGAATTGGTAGTGGCAATAAACAGAGAGCTATTTGCTCTCTGCACCTTGTGCACAAGGGGAAAGAGAGAAATATACAGAAAAGGATTTTCAACAGACCAAGGCATAGGAGGTATGATTGCCTATTATCTGCATACAGATTTTCACTGGAAATTCTTGGTGTTTCACTTGACTTGTGCGTGTTGGGCATGCACAAACATGACACAAATCTGCTGAGAATGGAATGTATGATGTTTTTGTAACAAGTAATGGAATTATATCACTTGAAAAAGCATTCAATTGGAGTTTCACGTTGTGATTTCTCTGATGGCAAACCTAGATTAAGAAGGTCCTCGTCCTTTCTGTTTGCAGCTGCTCTCCTCTCTTTCACCCCCCCTTAAATCACCGTCTCCTTTGTTGTGCCAATGCGACTGTATATACACTTTTTCTCTGAAATGTATGAGATGTATTATCTACAGCTCATACCCTCCCAATTTTTAATTGAGTGCTTTTTTAACTGATCCAGTTTACAGCACAGTCCCACAGAGAAGTGAATCTCATGGTGAAGGATTATATTGCTTGTTACCACTGCTCCTCAACCTAGCTAAATCTGAGGTAAGGCAATGACCTTTCTGCTATGTCTCTGCTTTTGCACTTGTGAAGTTCAAAAAAGTGATTCTGGAAGCTAAACCTGTAAGAAAAACACTTCAAACAGCCAACTCAGAGCACATCCTTCTCTTGGTTTGGGATCCTTGGCTAACAGTAGGGTCAGATGTCAGACTAGGTGCAAGGGAAGCCAGCGTGTGGGCTGGCAGGAAAAGAAAATCATAGTGGGCAGCGTGTTTGATCATCTTAGCCATAACAGGAAGTGCCTCCCACAGGGAGCAGAAATGGGTGGCAGACAGTAAGGAGACCTACCTTATTGTCCCTTATAAATGGGTACATCCATGAGGGGATAAGTGAAGTTTGTTGGTGGAAAAACATTGAATAAAGTGTTTTGTATAAATTCCAAATAGAGTATTGCATTGGAGATTAGTTCATCTGTTTATGTTGGGTTAAGGTGTCTTCTGGCTCAGCAGCTAGATCTTTCTTTATGTTCTTATTTAAAGTTGGGCATTTTTTTTCCACTTTCATCATGTCAGAATCTATACTAATAGCAATCAGTACCATATCACTCTCTAAAAGCCTGATTTTGCTACAATAATTTACACAAATAGTATTAACTTGTTTAACAAGTCCCAGTGGGAATATTTTCTTAGGAACTATTTGAGCAGATAAGTAGCACGTTCAGAAGTTCTAAACTTAATGGAAAGCAGCTCTTTTTTGTTCACTTTTCTTAATGTAGGGTCATAGCGCACAGTCTCCTACCATTGAATCAGGTTGACTTTAGTTTTCTGAAAAAGATCGATGTTAAATATTTTGTGTTAAAACTATCTTGTCATTCAAGTAGTTTTTACTGTCACCAATTTTCTTTTTTCTTCCTTTAACTGGGGGGAAAAATATAAAAATGTAGTTTTTAATGTTCGCATAATTGACTTTCTTAACTGACATGTAGAGTGGAGCCGATATCTACCCTAAGCAGACAGAAAAAGAGAAAGACAGGTGTAATTACTTAGATGTTCATAAACTATGGTGGTTTTAAAGAAGTAGGGATAGTTAAAACCTGAGTGTTTCTACCCTGAAAGTCTTATGCTATCTGAGACTAGAACTACAGAGGCAATTGACTTGTTGTCTCATATTGCTGTCAGGAATGATTATCTTTAAAGTCTTAACATGAAGATATTTAGTACAGTTTTACTATTTTGGAATGCTGTTAGCAAACAGAGCCTTGTTTTAAAGGTTGTTTGATTTAGGGTGTCATTGCCAGTGAGATATAGGATCTGCTCTGTTATTGTTCCTATATTTCCACTAATTAAATGTGTGCTTATTTTGACATCTTGCATGTCTAATCAGCTGAGCTTTATCTCCTATACCTTGCCAGAAATCCTAAACAACCAACATTAATAATATACATATGCACGTACAAACAATACATGCATCAATTAGTTTCCTTTGTATTTATTAGAGTGCGTGTGTATGGAGTAGACAATCCTTCATGCTCCCATTCATCTCTTCTCATACCAGCATTCATAAACAGCTCTGTTGCTCAATGTGGTTAACTCTCTAATTCTGTCTAAGCAATGCCTTCTACGAATTTTGTAAAGTATCTTTACTAAAAATCTGTATATTTTCGTAACTAAGAGTAGAGATAGGGTAAAATTGTAAAAGTGTAAGGAAAAGCAAGTCAGGAATCCTTTTCATGTTTCTCACATAACCAGACCTGTGTCATTTCCAGAGTACCATAGATTCATTAATTATCTGCTAATCACCTATCTCTTCCCTCACGATGGTGTTTAAGTATAGAGAGTTTATAACAGACCTACTCTTTCAGTGTAGAAGCAAATGTATGAAGTAATCTATCTTCTTTCATTTTTAAAACAGAGATGGGATCCAAATTGGACTCCTTGCTTTTTGCACACAAAGGGACCTGCTCTATTACATGGTGTTAAGTATTATATTGTCTAGTATTTTATTTTGTTGTACTTCAGAGCCTCCTTTTGTTTTGGAGAATAATGCTGTAGAGGAAGATTGGCTTTTATGTAAGTAGAAGTATTTCGATAAAAGTAAAAAATTAACCTTAATTAAATAATTCAAATTTTCTTGATTGGTAAGTAGATTCTTTATGCTTTCTAGCTCTCCAGTTTTTCTGAGTACCTTTTTTTTTTCTTCTTCTTCATATTTGTAAGTCAAATGAGGATTTCAGTTTAAATCTCACTCTTCTAAAATTAATACTTTTATTTATTTTTATGGCACATAAGAACAGTTTGTCAATCTCTTAAGAATCCTTTAAGAAATAGCTAATCTGGGTAAACTGACATGTAATCAATTTCTTTATTTACATTCTGACACAAACTTTAATGCTTTAATTCACTTTACAGAGGAAAACTTGGATATATACCCAGAAGTAAAACAATATAGAAAATGTGAAATCTCATCAAAGAGATAACAAATTTATTTATTTTGAGAAATAATAAATGTCTCAAAAGATTTCAGCTATTGTGAAACTGCGTGAGAACAGACAAGAGGAACATGTTAGAATGACTAAACATCTGAGAGGACTTGCTACTTAGTCGAATTAGGTTGCAAACAATTTTTTTTCAGAGTGAAATGAGTCAGTATGATTGCACCAGATTTTAAAACCAAAATACCTCATAATCTATTTCTGTGATTACTTTGAGAATATTTCAGATATATTGAACATGGAATAGCTTTATATTTTGTTAGATTTTTCTTAGCAAAGAAAAAGAAGGTGAAGATCAGACATCAGTAGGATATGTGTCTGAGATCCTGTCATGTCTCCATATTTTTCAGGAAGAATTAAGGCATTGTTTTTGTTGAATAAGCAACTTTAGAGTAGGATCAAAGCAGTGTTTCTCTTAGCTTTTGGTGGAGACTGTCTTTGCAGGACTTTGGTACTGATATTCCTGAACAGCTAGTAGAAAGCAACCACTCCATGGTTCCCCTTCTGTGGGGAATTTGTTTCCACAAAACATCATTCAGTACTTGAAAATCAATACTAAAATGTAGAGTTAAGATAGAACAAATCGCCACAGCATGCAGTGCACCTGAATAGATATACTGTAATAGATTTTCAGAGCCAGAAGCTTTATTTATTAATGTGTTAAAAAGCACATTAAGTTATATCTATATATTTTTTACAGTGCTTCGCTTTGTTGTTCTTCTTCAGAGCTGTTTGGTAGATTCTTTCTGCCTTGAGTACTAGTTAGTAAATACCTCACATTAGAAAAGCCTTCTTAATAAATAAATAAATAAATAAATAAAATAAAAAATCAAATAGTTTAGATGAACAAATTGTCATGTTTCCCTAAAAAAAAAAAATAATAATAATAATAATTACTCAAAGGAAATGGTGGTCAACATATGAAATACAGCTAGTTCTATTTCCAATCTATGAAGCAATATAAAACAACAGGTATGTTCCATGAATTATGGATATGCATTCAGTAGTGGATAAGCATGTATATAATGTCTATTTATTCTCTGAGATGGTCTGACTGAAATCCTCTGAGTGCATTGCACTTTCCATCTGTTGCACTGAATGCCTGAAGACACAGTAATGCTCTGCTGCTTCTGCCTGCATGAGAAGTCACTGGGGAGCTTTTGCATTTTCTTTGCTGTGTTAGTAACCTACAAATGGAGCTTAAGTTGGACCATTTCATACCATCACAAACAGGAGAGATTTTACTTGGTCAGTAGTAATCATGTGCTCTTCCTAGGATTCAGAAGAGGAGCTTTGGCAAATGGCTATAATATCCTAATGGATTATAAGGATTTTGATAGCCCTAACAATATTTGCACTTTTACCATTCAGAAAACAAGTGTCCATTTGAAATTCATCATGCTGCATATCATCAAGCAATAGCAATCCTCAGCTGCCTGGGACATTCTTATAGTTTCAAAATCTACAGATGGTTGACTTTAGAAATGATTTCTGAATTGGTTCACATCCTTCGGGCAACAATGTCATTTCACTGAAAATTAAAACTTCCTTACTGTGCAGCGCCAACTAAAATACTAGCAGGCTGATACAAGCTTTTGTCTGGCCTTTGCATGTGAGAAGGATTACTGCTGCTAGATATGTAAAAGCTGTACATTAAAATATGAATTCTATCAACTTACTGTATTACTTAATAATTTATTGGTGTTTTTTTTTTTTAATTGATCCCATGAAAAAGCAAAATCTCTGAGGTAATCAATCCCTTTAATCTTTGCTGGAGAATTATTGTTGCTCCTCACATCTCGTTGCAGAATGAGAATTCTTTGAATATCTTTTAGCTGCTTTCCAGAATGAACCTGTGTGATTTCTAAGGCTGAACTACATCGTTCATATGGAGTTATCTGGGAAATTTCAAAGACTTTGGGTAGTCAATCACTTAGCCTTTTGGGACTGTTGAATTGAAAGACTGTCAGGACCACACATGCTGTTTCCTTATGTTTTTGGTTGCTTGGCTATTACAGAGTGTTTACCCTTGGGCCAGCAGGAAAGATTTTCCCAGACAACATTCTGTCACTAACAACAAAGCCCACAGAATCCCCATGAGCATTAGAAATAATTGATGACGAAGTTTAACTTTCATGACCTGCTCTGTGTGTGAATTGACTCTACTTTAGTTTTGCAGTTTCATGATGTGTTCCCCAATAAGACTGGGTACTCTTTGGACATAAGACGCAGAATGATGGAAAAAAAGCAATATTTTAGTGTATGTGTAAATATAAATAAAAAAGTATCTGCTACCTACAAAACATCATGCAGTTTACAGAAAAGACCTTAAGCACTGTATTTGATCTGCAGATGAGAATGAGATTTTTTTTTTTTTTTTTTTTTTTTTTTTGTGGATGTGAAGATTGGTAGCTATCACTTTCATTTCACAGACCATTCTGTCATCTGAAGGGTCTGGCCTCAAGAGTGCTAGGGGAAACTTATTTTTATGAATGATGATCTACAGTTTGTAATTCCTTTAATGGTCTGCCAGGGTGTCTATAGATGATATCTTTTTGCTGCTGATTTAACAAACAAAAGCATTCAACTGGTGACCATTTTCTCCCTTCAGATAAAAGAGGCAATTGGGAATATAAATATTGATATTATTAAGAGTGAGAAAACCTATGGCAGAATCCTCTTGAATTGCTGTTGGTGCCTATCAGCAATTTACAACTGGCATTAAATTCTGACAGATGTAATGACTTCGTTAGTGAAACTATTTGGAGAAAAAGAACTGAAGAACTTTGTGTATGTTTAGTGAACATAAAAGTATGCAAGCTATGTCTTGCCCACTTTCATGAAATTTGGAAGTTAAATTTGTTCCTGGTAACACCTTGTTTTTCCCGTGTTTTGACTAATGATCTGATTGTATAGAAATTGAAAATCTGAAGCAATGTAACTTCTGGAGATATTATTGTATTATTTAAAAAAAAAAAAAAAAAAAAAAAAAGAAGTGCATCATCTATTATTTGTAAGAAATAGGAGTTATAGAATCATAGAGTGGCCTGGGTTGGAAAGGACCTCAAGAATCATCAAGCTCCAATCCCCCTGCTGCGTGCAGGGCCACCAACCTCATATCTAATACTAGACCAGGCTGCCCAGGGCCTCATCCAATCTGACAGAATCATACAATGGGTTCTAAGAGCATATGCTTCAGTGAGTTTCTCTGAGGGAGATATTCAATTTCTTTTGTGTTTGTCACTATGAAAAATGGTAGGGGAAAAAATTCACTGATAACTAGCTGGGGAGCTACAATCTAATCTCATATGAAAGCTTAGGTAGAGGTAAAATAACTGTACTGATAATAAGGGTACATTTTTCCAAGCTAGGGAGTGAAAACTATTTGAAAGTAATGTAGGTCTCAGCTGGTTCAGAGCATGTTCTCATTGACTAAACAGCGGGGATCCAAGCTTGTAGTTTTGCATATTATTCTACTGCTACATTCAACAAGTCTCGTTAATTTGAAGAAAAGATATAGCTAGCTTTCTAGGAACTTCAAAGGTATTTAATGAGAAGATAGTATAATATGCTTCACTTTTATAAATATTTTTTTAATATTGGATATAGAAGTTTTCTTGTGAATTATTAGGTAGACAGATTAGTAGGGACTATTTATAATTTTGGTTCCTTTTTCAAGGAATTAAAAAGTCCCTGGAAATACAAAAGCCATGACAGATTGCCTTGAAGTTTGCAGTAAACACTGGTTTGAAAAGCTTGTAACAATCTCCATCTGTTCACTGAACACTTGAAAAGGCTCACAAAGTTTATGCAGTAATACAAAGATACCTGTGAGGGCAGATCTTTTCTTGGGAGGATTGTTTAATTTCACTTGTGCTGTTTGGGATATTTCCTAAATACTCATGAAAAGATTTTTTGTTTGTTTTCACTGAAGACAGCTGATCAAGTGGTTTTCATTCCAGTATCTTTTTTTATGTTCACATCTATCGTAACATACCTCTTTTCATAACTTCAGCAATAAGTGTGTGAGGAGTCCGTAATTTTTTTTTTTTTGAACTAGGTTCTCACAGGTGTGATTCATATAAGCTGTGATCCTGGAAGTACAGGCATACTGAACTTCCATCACAGCACTGCATCCAAGGTAGTGCTTGTAAATTCCCTAATGCTAAGATTAGGATCTAAACTGGAGTATTAGTTAACACAAATAAGTTTTTTCAAATGGTTGACTTGACTGTACTTTAAATGTATGAAAATTCATATGGACCTACATAACTGTTATTAACCAGGATAGCATTTGAATAATAGAACATATTTTTTTCTTGTGTTTAGTGATAGATCTTTAGAGGGATAGACATTACAAAACTTCTTTTGTGACATATCTCTTTCTTTTACTGAGAATAGTATTCTCCTTCATAAGTTGCTTATGCTTTCCTTCACAATTAATTTCATGAGATATTCTGTGGAAGATACTCAGACATAGATTCTTGTTAATTAAATTCCTTAGGAATAAGGAAAAATCAAGATTTGTTGCATAATGACAGAAATGTTATAATAGAAATTTCCTTTGTGCTAACAGTTTCATATTTTTGTCACATTACAACATTCTGACAGTATCAGGAAAAAAAAGATTCTTTGTTTCCTATTTCAGTACACAAACTGTCTTGCAATAAAAATCCTTCATTTTCAGTATTTAGCATTAATAAATGGTAATCTGCTGGTGTAGTATCAGCAGTTTTAGTAGGACAGTAACAATACTCTATCACTTTATTATAGACAAAAATCTTGCACTTCCTAAATAAGGAAAGTTTTATTTCTCCATGAGTAGCCATTTAGCCAGCTAAAAGATGAAGATTAATAATGTATGGAAATTCAGAGATTAGGCAAAGACCATGCTGAGTAAGTGCTGATGGACTTTTTCATTTTATTGTGTGCTACAGGACATATCTATTTTCTCAGAAAACCCTGCTATGAAGTTTTGGGTAACTCAGAAATTGTGCATACTTGAAGACTGCATTCAGCTACCCTCCTAAAATTGGCTGCATAAATATCTAATTTTCCTACTCAGTCACATAAATAGATGGCTTCTGTTGTCACTTAAGGTATCTGGAAGTTGTGTGTCTGAACATGAAGAAATTACACTGAGCTCTCACTGTTGTGACTAGAGAGATGAAATGAATCATACTGAAGAGGGATCTTAGATGTCTGTTTCAGGATGGTTTGGATACTGTTTGTTACCAAATGAGGTATCTGTTGATTCAGCATCTCTAGAAAGAGCTGGATTGGGTTTAGATTTCTAATGGGTCCCAACCAATCTAATGAATGTATTCAGTGTGGACACAGAGTAGCAGTAATGTAATTTTAGGAAAAGAGATTTGTAAAATTTTAGCTATTCAGCATTCAAATGGGGGAATCTTACCCTGTCTCTTTTTAAAAATTCTTCAGCTTTGAAGAGTTTGGTTGTTAAAGCAACAAGTATAATCTTGTAGAGATATTGAAATGCTGGGAGAGAATTCTGCTTGAGTGATGTGTAATCCAAGCTGAGCCACGAGATCTGCTTCTTCAAAACCTTTTGTTTTTCTTGCTACATTTTCTCTCAGCCTTCATACTCATTTCGGTGATGTTTCACCAGTGTGGCTTTGTAGCAGCTGTTTGACAGAAGCAGTAAGATTTCCTTCTCTGTAGTGTGACTTGGGTTGTTATCTCAAAAAAAGTAGACCAAAATTTCAATCTGAATAGTAACAATAAGATGACCAACTCCCATTTTTAAATTTTTGCAGTAAAGAAAGATAAAAAGACATTGTGGAAATTGTAGAATTTTCTTTGGAGTATCTTAGACAAGTCTTTTACTTAACTGAGATATGTATAACTAATAAAACATTTTATTTAGTAAAAAGGATCAGCTGACTTTCTGAAACCCTTTATAATCCTGCGGGTCTATAATAACTCAGTTGCTATTGGTCTTATTTAAGGCTGGTGTTTAGATAGCCATAATCCAGTTTTTTTCCTCATGGTTACTTGAGTTCCTCATAGATGTTTGAAATTGCTTGATTATTTGTTATATACAACTAGATAAATTTGGTTACATTTCAACTTGTAAAGCGCTTCTGATCTAGCTGGCCAAATACCATATATGTTTGGGGGTATTCATAAAACTTTTTTCAGGTAAAAATATGTTATGGCCTCAGACTGGGGAGCCCATGTGGAAGCCAAGCTCGCCCACTCTCTTGTTTTCCTCTCTAATAATCTCATCTGAAGTAGCTGCAATACAAAATTTTGGTGATCAAGAAGCAACAGGTGCAAACTGAAACACAGATTTCTTTTGAACATCAGGAAGAACTTCTTTGCTGTGCAGGTGATGGAGCACTTACACAAGTTGCCCAGAGAGGTTGTAGAGGTCTTCTGCTTGGAGATCTTCAAATTCCACCTGGATATGATCATGGGCAACCTGTTTTGTGTGATTCTAATTGATCAGGGTTTGGACCATGTAGCCTCCAGAGATCCTTTCTGACCCTGACTGTTCTGTTATATAGAAATTTAGTAGAGAAATAGGCTTAAGTTTACTAAACAGAGCTAAAGACTTCACTTTTTTGGCATTCTTTAACATAATGGAATGAAAACATGACCAATAAAGTATGATGGTAATTACACAAATTTTAGAGCAAGGAAAGAAAGTGAAAATAGTTTGCTCTACAAAAATAAGATTAGATATGCAATATGAAAATCTTCCTTTAGAACAAATTTTCTTAGAAATATTTCTTCTTTGTAGTGTTACAATTCCTTTTCAAAAAGAATACTTGTAATTGGACCCACAGATGAAGTCATTAAAAAAAAAATATATGAAACAATGGCTAAAGCTGAATTCTTAATATCTGGAGCTTCTTCTGTCTGGAAGAATATGAAATTACAATCTATTCATACATAGGAACTATATCCAAATGCAGAATGGGAAACATTATTTCTTTTGGTTTCTATACTTCACATCTTTATGGATGATCCATAAACTTTATGACACAACAGCACAGAATGAAAGAAAAATATTTGTCAGTGAAAATTGAAGGCTGAAGAAGTCAATGAAGTATTTTAACTCAACTTTGATTTTTTTTCCATTAGTAAGGGAGAAAAAACTATTCCAGACAAGAATTTCTTGAAAATTATTTGATATCACTACATCAGCCAGATACACTAATGTAATGCTCTGTAACAACTCAAGCCTTTTATTTTTTTTTTATTTATTTTTTTTTAATTACAGATGATTGCTTAGAATGGTTTATTTAAACTTAAAATGTGAAATGATTTCCATCTCTGTAGACATTATCAATATCTTTGTGTCCTCCATGCACCGTGTAATCAGAGATTCCTAAGATTATTAAGCACCTAATAGATCCCATGGGATAGAGAGATTAATTTGCCTTCTAAAATTTGCTAACCTGGAATCATAAAATATACAATCACCTCCTTAAGTATTCTTAGTGGCCATATGCAATGAATTTTTGCTCTGCATAAAATTAAGTTCTTATTTTGTTATTATAAATTACTAAAACTTTATTTTTCTGCTTTTTTTTTTTTTTTTTTTTTTTCCCCCACTCAGCACTGCATGTATTCCTCTTTTTTTCCCTATAACTTTTGAAAAAGTAAAAAATAATGAAATCAAAAATAAAGCAGTTTAGTATCTTCTTGAGTGAAATACAAGGGCTGCTCCAAAAGCACTGCCTCCTATTTCATGATATTGGCCCATAACATCAGTGGTGGATGTTAGTGTTATGGCAGTAGAAGTTGAAGCTTCCTGACAGTATTCCATTACATCTTCTTGCTGCGTGGCAAATGGCAGCAGAGGGGCAGTCTGACAGAATGGCATCTGACATGGAAGTGCATATGAAGCAAAGTAGTGGAATTGAATTTCTCCATGCAGAAAAAAATGGCGCACGTTGACATTCTTCCACACTTGCTGAATGTTTATAGTGACCATTCAGTTGGATATGGGCACAGTGAGGTGGTGGGTGGTGGGTTTCAGCAGTATTGACGCCAGCAGTGTGTTACCTCTACTAATGCATGTTTCTAAGAGCATGGCATGCAGGTTTGTGTTGATCACTGGTAAAGATCTATAGCTAACGGTGGCGACTATGTTGAAAAATAGTGTTTTGTAGCTGGGAATCTGCTTTATCAACTAGTGTTGTTGTACTTTTTATCCATTGAAGATGGAAATAGATGGGAGGCAGTCAGGTAAAGTCCCTGGTGACTGGAAAACAGGCAACATCAAACCCAGTTTATGAAGGGTAAAAAAGATGGCTCTGGGTACTACTGACCTTTCAGCCTCATCATTGTGCTGGAAAAATCATGGAGCAGATACTTCTGGAAAGTGTGCAAAGGCACATGGAAGACAGGAAGGTGATATGGAAGAAACAGCATGGCTTCAACTTCAACTACTAATACAAACAGGATGATGAAAGGATTGAGCATCCCCATCAAAAAAGATCTGGGGGTGCTGGTGAATGGCAAGCTGGACATAAGCCAGAATTGTGCCCTCACAGCCCAGAAAGTTAACTGTATCCCAGGCTGCATCAAAAGAAGTGTGGCCAGCAGGTAAAGGGAGGTGATCCTACCCCTCTACACTGGTGAGGCCTCACCTGAAGTACTGTGTCCAGATGTGGAGTTGTTGGGATAGGAGAGACATATACCTGTTGGACTTCATCCAGGGGAGAGTCACAGAAATGATCTAAGGGATGGAACACCTGTCCCATGAGGACAGGCTGAAAGAACTGGGGCTATTCAGCCTGGAGAAGACTCTGAGGTGACCTAGTAAGAGGTCTTTTAATATCTAAAGGGGAGCTGCAGGAAAGAAGGATACAGTCTCTTTAGCAGAATACTTTGTAATAGAACAAAGGGTTTCAAGCTCAATGAGGGTAGATTTAGGTTAGAAATAAGGAAAAAGTCTTTTTCAGTGAGGCTGGTGAGGCTTGGAATGGGTTGCCCAGAGATGTGGTGGATGCCCTGTCCCTGGAGACTTTCAAGCCAGACTAGATGAGGCCCTGAGCAACGTGATCTAGCTGTGGATGTCACTGTTCATTACAGGGGAATTGGACTAGATGACCTTTAAAAAGGCCCCTTCGAACTCTAAGGCTTCTATGATTCTACAATTACTTTTGGAACGCTTTATGTAGTATCTTTTCCCCTAGATTCCGAAGCATTCTGCTTTCATTAGAGGACATATAAAATTGCTCTTTTAAAACACTAATCTTGGACTTTTGGTTGATCCTCATTTAAATTAAACATGTATGCTACCTCCCATATTTTATAAACATTCAACATTTTGCCAACAGTAACTGATACACATTTTCATCTATAAACCAGACACCATTTTACTTTTTATTACTATGGATGCTTATCTTGGACCAGATGTTTTCTTCCCTCTATATTCTTCCCTCCAAAATGTTCATGTTTTTTACTCAAGAGATTCATTTCCCACTAATAAAATTGCATTTTTCATTTTTTTAAATTTGTATAGGCATTTCTATATTATTTAAAATCCCAATATGAATTGACTCATTATTGTAAATGTTACTACATTTCCCTTATTTTTTTCTTGCCCTAGAAAAAATGATGCAGGCATTCCATTACTATAAGGTAATTTCTTAAGCTGCTTAAACTAACTTACTAACTTTTTTTTTTTTTTTTTTTTTTTTTTTCCCCAGTAGGTTTTTCATTATTTTTTTAACCTCTGAACTACTGAAGGTGGAGGGAAAAAAAATTGCTGCTGTGTAATAATTTAAATGAAGTTCAGACTAAGAAATCTGTTTTCAAGAGTAGTTGACCTAAAACAGTAATTACCTATTTCATACATGCATTAAAAAGGAAGTGGAAGGAGACCCCCTAAGTCTTCCAGCTAATTACTGTTATAGAAATTCAGACAGTTCCCATAAATCTGAGTGCCAAGGGTTGTCATAACATTACAATGGTAGAAGCATCCAGGAGTTTGAAATGTATTTCTTTGTTATTAGGACAGAATTTCCAGACAGACTGTAATATTTCCTATCATAGAAGTGTCAATGCAAAAAATAAGACTGGATTATGATCTAACTGAACCATGCTACTTAGGGAAGAGAGTGAATAGCTGTTGTGTTCAGTGAGTTTATTATAAAAACGGTTTTTATTTACACCTGAATTTCATAGGGAGTGTAAAGTAGGTGAAAAAAATGAAACGTTTGTTCTTAGGTTTAACCTTATCTATGACTGAAGAAATCTCCTAAGAGAAAAGATTTAGTTATATCTAGATAAATATCTAGCGGCAGCAGTCACTTCAGCACCAGTGGTATACTCACTGATTAGTTTATGTCAGAGCATTTTAGCAGATCAAGGTTCTAGTCTTCAATAGCTATACAGTACATTCAGGTTTCTAATTCTCTCAGGTATACTTAAATTTTGCTTAGGGAGTATATGCCCAAATGTTTGCCTTTAGCATAGCCTGTCTACATGTAGCCCTTCAGTCCTTCCCAACACATGCTGCCAGCAGCTGGTAAAATGCTTAATAACATGCAGTTATGGATAATAGGGCTGTGAAGAATAATTTGAAACTTTTACTTCACTTTAATGAGCAGAAAGATTTGTAGACCTCTTGACATTCAAGTAGCTACACCACTTCAACTCTAGTCTCTGTAGCATTTTACTGAAAGAGGATGTGAACTATAATGTGATTTTTTTTTGCATGATTTCCGAGTTGATAAACTTCCACTATGTGATTTTTCCTAAGAGTAATGAAGGTGTCTGTGTTTTTTGTGTAATTGTGTCTTTGGAAAGGATTTTGAAGGTTTTTATGAGAATTTAGGAGTAAATGACCCTGCCCGTATCTTTAGTGTTAGAGTGAGGAAGTCCAGACTTTTCTGGTTTATTTCAAAATGCAGAATTAACAAGGATGTTCATACTGAAGCCAGTATCAATATCTGGGAAGTCTGAGTTTGCATTAACATATGGGTTTATTTAAAATACAGTTAACTGTGGTGAATGATCTACCGTCTGTTAAGCATGACATTGGCTATGCACAGTTTCTCTAATAGAATTCAGCCCCAAAAGATCATTTACAATTTTCATGTCAACTTTTAATTTTAAAAACATGTTTATCCTACGCAAAATGACATCCAGAAAAAGATAAGGCATAAACAGAGAGAGAAAAAAAGCTCTAAATAAAATCAATACACAATAAGACATGAGAATTCTATCAGTGTATGTTAATCCTGACATAGAGGATGTGTATGTCACCTTTGAACAGCAGTTTCCAGTACTTCTGTTTTGTTTTTTTTTTTTAATATATATATATTTACAAATAGTATAGTACATTGGACATAGAAATCTCATTTTGGACCTTAGACAAGATTTGAACTCGTATTTCTCAGAAGGGAAAACCTTCAATGCATGAGCTAAAACAAGGGCAACGGTAACCAAATCACTCTGTAATAAAATTTGCCTCATTGCTTTTAAGAACTAGCAGATGGTTTCCACTTTATCTCCCATTGGAGACAAGCTGATTGAATTCACTCCTTGGTTAATGGCAGCTATTTTGCAAATGAAGATAAAGGAACTAAGCTGAAGACTGGACAAGTAGCAGAAAACGTTCTGCATGTATGACCAACTGCCTCATTTGTAAAAGCTGTTTTTTTCATGGCTTTGATGACTGACAGTAGGCGATGTCTTCTCACAGTGTGCAATAAAGAGAGTACAGTGTTCTCCTACCTCATTATTGCAATAACATTCTGCCATATTTATTTCTGATGAAAAGAAAATGTCTAACAACAAATTTGCTAATCTCCTTTGGTGCCTAACTCTAATTCAGGCACTTAGAAAACTGCTGAAATAAATCAGTGAAATGGGAATTAGGCTTTGAAACAACTTCATGGATGTCACTCTTGGTACAGAAACCAAATTTACTGGTCTTATGGTGTGCATTGGGGTAGCTTAAATCGTTGTAGTGCCAGCAAGAATAGACAAAGAACTGCTTGCAGTGAGTTGCAATATATTACATGATAAACAGAGAGAGAAGGCTTGAGAGGTTTCAGGTGATCTGTAGCTAGAGTGTTGGTATGGTGGAAAGGGGCTTCACATTTCTTCTTCAGTTGTTGCCAGTAGCTTATTTGCAACATGCAGACTCAGTTGTCACACCTAGTTGTGTGAGGTGTGCTGCCTCACCACTTTGGTTTGAGGCTGACCCTCACCTTATTTTGATGATTTACTAGTGTCAAATCATTGCTGAAAGCACTTTGCTGCTACAAAACTCTAGACTGGGAATGCAGCTTGCCTGGAAAGCAACTTCTCTGTGTGGACAGTGTGACAGGATAGGATGGGATTGGCTGAGGCTCCAGGCTATGGGATAGCCTTTCCAGAAGATGACCTTGGATTTAGAGTCCTCCCTCTTTTCATTTACAACTTTTACAACTTTTGAATTTTCATAGGAACCAAATGTCTGAATGGCAAAACCTGTGTAAGATGAGACTCTCGTCTTCTTTTGGGGACCTCATCTCTTTTTACAGACAGTATTTGTACTAGGATGACAAGGAGACTATCTCCAGAAAAGTCCTAGACTTCCTTTCTCCGGGGCTTGACCATGACACAACTTTACTGGTAAAACAGAGGCAAGACACAAGGTCACAACAGGATTGTGATTCACTTACAACAGCAGATAATTGCCACACAGACAAGCAGTATCACTTATGCCACTGATCACATAGAATGACAGAGTATGTTGATAGGAATGCAAAGAAGACTGTTTTAATTACTTATGTTTTATAAATGTGTATGGATGTGCTTCCAAGCATAAAAGCAATTAGCTCTCCTAAGTAAACCCAGTTCAGAAAGACAACAACATAAAAAAATGAAATAACATGTTTTTAATTGTTATTTGTACAGTGCCCTCATTGTATGAAACACTGCAATACACATCTTTTATCTGAATACCCTTAAGATGTTAACAATCTGGGTAATGTAAATGTCAAAATTACTCTTCCACTGGTGGAAGAGGGAGTGTGGCACGCAGTTCAACACTGATCAAGTTATGTCATTTGTCTTGCTGGAGATCTGGCTTTGACCTAGACATTTTTATATTCAGATTGGATGTCCACAAAAGAAAGTTTTTCTTGCTCTAACTGCAGGATGCACACTGTAAGTACATGGTGAAGGCTGTGTACCAAGATGAATGAAGATTAACAATCGTCTGCATCCAGATAGGTCTGGCAAGACTATGTGCAGTATGTCTGCAGTATGTGTAAGTGCATGTCTCTTGATTTTGTTGCATTTATGTGTCAGGGAGGAGCAGTACAGATCAGAAGTTAGCAAAATTCATTGCATGTTTGTGTTTGAATGTCAGCTCTGCCTTTGCTTCTAGGAAAAAATAAAGAAATAGCCAAACAACTGGGTTGTGCTCTCACAGCTGTGAGATCAATGGGCAGGAGCTGGCTCCCACAGTATAAGTTGCTAGGAGCACAGTCTAGAGAAATTTGTGCCTATCTGGTAGCTGTAAGGAAGGAGTCCCTTTGTAGTTAATAAAATTACTGTGTTTGTAAGTGAGCCTTTGCAGTGAACAGGGATACCCACAGCTAAATCAGTTTGCTCTGAGTCCTGTCCATCCTGACCTTGAATATCTTCAGGAATGGAACACCCACTGCCTCTTATGGCAAGCTGTGCTAGTGGCTCACCACCCTTATTGTGATGCTGCACTTTCTCTTTTATTGCTGGTGCCCTTATGGCCCAGTATGAAAACAAATCTTTAAAAATTAACCAGGAAACAGAAGTCCTTGAGCAGAAGCCACTGTGAGACATGATGTTCAGGTTGTCTTCAAGTGCTTTCAAAGTAATGCCATTATTTAAAGGGGCAAAAGAGAGGGGAGGATGCTGGGAGATGAAAGGCAATCAAAAGTGAAATAACAAAAGGATAAATGTTTTTTAAAACAAAATGATCTCAAGCTCCACAGAGCTTGAATAGCAGCCAAACTGATCCAAGAAAAGAGATCTAATCATGTTAAATTTTTGCTTCATCAGGGGAAAGTGCTGGAGAAGAGGAAGCACTTCAGTAGGAATTCTTTTCGGGGATACATGCTGAATAGTGACCTATTGAAGTTATTTAGACTGAGAACTATGACAAGAATTTCACACTTCTTCTGTATAGGAAAACAGCTTTATCATGCTATGATCTAAATGTGCTGAAGTATTTATTTTTTTACATCTTTTTTTTTAAGTTTTTCCTAAGATTTTGTTTTTCCTACCATATGTTATTTCTGGAAATGTGAATCATTGTTTATGGTTTTCACAGGAATATTCTTACTTTTTCTTACTAATATCTCTTTCTTAGAAGAAATTATGTGGAAAAAAATCATTCAAATTAAGCTTTGTTGGTGTTGACAGGTATGTTTTTAATTTATTACTGTTATTATTATTTTTATTATTTAAAAGAGTGTTTTTCTTTCCTTATATTAAAAAAAAAGTTAGGCTAATGAATCTAAGTAGAATCCAGTGCTGTGGTATAAATTTTAACATCAGTTTCTACTGCTGCCTCTACTGAACATTTCAATTTTGTCCTGTTATGTTTTAAAGATCCTGTAAGATCTCTAACACATTCAACTGGAATGTTCCCATACATGCTGGATAGCTTGAGTAGCTAATGTTAAAGAATTTCACTATACTTTCAAAGTACAAAACCTCAGTGAACAAGGCTGCCCAAAGCAGAGGCACTTTACCAAATAATGGCAAAAACTTTTGGCCAGGAATAACTTGGAAAATGGTTCAGGCCCAAGGAAGACTCTGGAATAGAGGATGGTGGATAGCTAGAAAAATCATGATATCATGGGTTTTTGTGTGTTTTTCAGTGAACCATAATTTAGCAGCCCCTTAAGACAGTAACAGGAAAGATGCAGAAGACTTCTTAAAGGCTGACATAAGTAGTTCTATTTTTCTCAAGCCAATAAACATAAAACGTGTACATATTGTGCAGTATACTCCATTGCCTAGAACACAAAGATCACAGTGGGATTTCATACAAAGGATTTATTCTATAAAGTTCAATAGAAATATAAAAGGTATTTGTAGAAATTACTGTAAAATTGGATAGATTTTAATATCTGAATTATTTCTTTTGTATGGATTTTGAATAAATCTGTAGTATCCTATAGCAAGCGTGACATTTTCATCAAGCTTGAACAGTCCAAAGTATGACATAAATGGTATAATTGTAATATTTTTCCTATAAGAACTACATGTCTGAAGATGATAAGTCACTATGACAGGCTGATATGCAACTCTTGACAGCCTTGAGAAACAAACGTTCAGGACAACATCGGTAGCAGGTAGAATAAATTTTGATGGCATGTGAGAAGAAGATCATAATTATTTATTTACTTTTAAAGAAAGCATGGAGTTTATCACCTGTAACAAATGATGGACTATGATAGACTTTGATGGAGTTACCAGGGGGGAGTGGAGAAAAGATGTGGGGATCATTGTGTGCTTTAGTGGGTTTAACATAAACAGAGAAGTAGTTGTATTTCTGTGCGAGGGAACTTAAGAAGATATAACCTTGAAATAGGTATTTCAAGGAAAGATCAATCAGACATTCATAATGACAAATAACATATTAAATATTACTAAATATTTTTTTTACCTCTTCTTTTCTTTGAAACTTTAGTACTCATAAAAGCTAGAAAAGCATTTGTATATTTCAGTTGGTCTTATCATTGCTCATCACATACCTTGAAAGATTAAAATGGAATTGTGTAGTGATGGATCAATAACAATCAATAAGTTGATTGTACAAAACCTTTATTGCCAAGAGAACTAGCTATATTTACAGGGTGAAGAAGCTGTGATACACCTTTTTGAGAAGGTCATTTTAGGGAAGGGTATAGAGAGATTATAAGGTACATCTGCATTAGTGTTTTAATTTCAAGTAGTATAGTGAGCTTCTGGAGTGGATTCCACAGTCATTTGCATGATCTGTGCTCTCATTCACAGGATGGACTAGTT